>NC_073721.1:91323309-91623309 GCF_023634155.1 Falco peregrinus
TGCCTGCTGCCCCTGCCTGCTGCCCTGCCTGCCCTCTGCCTGCTGCCCTGCCTGCCCTCTGCCTGCTGCCCCTGCCTGCTGCCCTGCCTGCCCTCTGCCTGCTGCCCTGCCTGCTGCCCTGCCTGCTGCCCTGCCTGCCCTCTGCCTGCTGCCCCTGCCTGCTGCCCTGCCTGCTGCCCCTGCCTGCTGCCCTGCCTGCCCTCTGCCTGCTGCCCCTGCCTGCTGCCCTGCCTGCTGCTCCTGCCTGCTGCCCTGCCTGCCCTCTGCCTGCTGCCCCTGCCTGCTGCCCTGCCTGCTGCCCTGCCTGCCCTCTGCCTGCTGCCCCTGCCTGCTGCCCTGCCTGCCCTCTGCCTGCTGCCCCTGCCTGCTTCCCTGCCTGCTGCCCTGCCTGCTGCCCTCCCTGCCGCCCCTGCCTGCTGCCCTGCCTGCCCTCTGCCTGTTGCCCTGCCTGTTGCCCTGCCTGCCGCCCCTGCCTGCTGCTCTGCCTGCTGCCCCTGCCTGCTGCCCCTGCCTGCTGCCCTGCCTGCCCTCTGCCTGCTGCCCTGCCTACTGCCCTGCCTGCTGCCCTGCCTGCCCTCTGCCTGTTGCCCCTGCCTGCTGCCCTGCCCGCTGCCCTGCCTGCTGCCTTGCCTGCCCTCTGCCTGCTGCCTCTGCCTGCCCCTGCCTGCTGCCCTGCCTGCCCCTGCCTGCTGCCCTGCCTGCCTGCTGCCCCTGCTTGCCCTTGCCTCCTGCCCTGCCCGCCCTCTACCCGCTGCCGCTGCCCCTGCACCTAGTGCCCTGCCTGCCTGCTGCCCCACACCTGCCTGTTCCCATCACAGGATTGCACTGGAAAAACGTACGGGGCATGACTCAGTGGTCCCTGGTGCGGTTGTGTGAGATCCACGCTGGTCTCAAAGGCAGGGCAGTGGCCTCTGGGCTGAGAGCTGTGTCACCGGTGGAAAACCCTCTGTGCTCTTCGCTCCTGGCATTGGTTTGCAAATGACAGGGGGTGGCTACTGGGTTTTTTTATGATTATTTGTTGGTGGACAAATTTAATTTATTTGTTGTTTCTGAAAGCTTCTGATCCCACAGTTTTGTAGCACATTTTCAACTAAAATCGATAGGCCAAATTCTGAAAGACATTTTTATCTTCCTTTTTCTTTCTTCCACTCCTGCATCCAGCATCCCTTGGAACTGGGTTGTGAGAGACTTGTCTTCCATCTTACCTGTTGGGACAGCAAGATCTGTGTGCATTATCTTCAGTAAATACTACTTTCACATTTGGATCTCCCCTCATGTCCCTCATGACCCCTGACAGTCTTCTCCTGGGTTTGGTAATAAGTCACTGTAGTCTTTGACCAGGCTAGAGCCTCCTAAGGCTTCGATTAATCTACCACACCTAGCATTTTGGTGACTGTAAAAGGAAAAGTTATGATTCTGAATAAGCATTGTGCGGAAGAAAGAAGCAAAAGCATAAAGTATTAAACTTTTATCCAGCACCATAGGAGAGATGTAGTTATTAAATTTCAGCTGCTTATCAAACTGATATGAAAGTCATTTTGCATGATTGCTTTGCATCCTCAAATCTTCTGCTTTTATTTGCAGTGCATCTCTGCGCTTTCTTATTAGAAAAATACTCAAAGGATAAAAAAGCTGATAATATTATTCAGTTTTGACAATTAGGTAGAAAAAACATTTTAAGAAGTGCTTTTTTTATTGCAGCTAGTAATAATAGTGGTGGTCCTCCTGGTAGCAGTCTCTTCTGATGCTACCCAGGGTGATGCTAGCTTTACCCTGTAATGGCTAAAGCCCTGATGGTTATACTGGTAAAGCTGTTAAGGAGTGTGAGCCAGGATGTCATTCTTAATATCACAAACAATGTACACAGCCACAGCTTATTTTGCCTTCAGAGGTCCATAGCTCATGGCTTTTTCACTCCCCGCTTCCTATTTCACAGGTTCACAGGTGGGCTGTGGTTAGTGTCTATGCTGAGAGGGGCAGGAGGAGTGGCACCTTCCCTGCTTCACACACCCTGTCCTGGGCTTGCCTGCAGCTGCCGTCCATCCTCAGGGTCCATCCTCAGGGTCACTATCGCATTAGCCACTTCACCAAACCTATCTCTGCCTACTTACAATCAATCTCCCACACACTTTAGCTGCCCAGCAACTGCCTTTAATTGTTACATCCCCACATTGTGGTTCCCTTCCAGTTCAGCTTAATCTGCTCCTTATGCTTTGCGTGTGAATTTATGCAAAGCTGTGAGCATTCATGGGAATGCAGAGCCTTTAGAAGATGAGAGCAAATCATCCCATCTCCCACAACTCTCCCTTTCCCCACTGTGGGTTTCCACAACTTGATGCTTGGTTGTTTTTTTTCCAATAAATGTTCCAACAATTTCTTCAGTACTCTCCCTGCCTTCCCATTTTCTGTCAGTGCTTCTCCATCTCCTGCTGGGTTTTACTCCTCTATGATTTAATTCTCTCTCAGCCTGTCGCAAAGCTGATGGCTCCCTAGCATTTATCTCTTTATCTTTGGTTGCTACCTTCTGTCCAGTCCTTTCATCTCATACTATCTATCTCACATCGCTGGCCAGATATCTGGTCATAAACTCAGTATAAAAAAAAAATGCAACAACCTCTTTGAGTCATTGTTTCTGCATCATTGTACAGAATTATTTCTCTGTTGCACCATGCTGGAGGATATTAGCACAATACCTGCTCCTCATGCTTTCTCTTCCAGATTTGATTTCTACAAATCAAGTCATTGCTTTTCCAATCTTTACAAAACATATCTCTGTCATATTAAAGGACCTCCTTAGATCTTACTGTCTGGATTTGATTTCTCTTCCCCAGGCTATGGGAACCTTCTCCTGTCTGATTTTTTTCACCTCTACACTGCTGTCCTCTCAGACAGCAATTTGCTTCATATATGCCTACAGCTCAGGAGAACAGTTTTACATCTTGATGCTGAGAAGATCTGGAAAGGACAGGTCCTCCTCCCTGGGAAAGGAATTCTAGTGACCATCCCCATGTAACACATGCCTTTTAATTAGCTTTTGGGCTGTCCCAAATTTAGAGTGGGATAATAAAGATTGTAGCTCAGGGACTGCTTTTCTTTGGCCCCTAAATGATCACAAATGCTTTCCATGGTGCTCGGCCACCCACCGTAATCTTGGTCCTGAGTGTGGCAGTGCCTCTCACTTGGCATTAGGGAGTAATACAGCTGTCCCAGGGAGGTGCAGACGCTGGAGACATCTGGGCTGGGGAAAGGAATAAATCGTAGAGGAAATACTTCATCAGGAGAGAGCAGAGGAATAGTCATAGTATTGGGAAAAATATTCTGACAGTGAGATACGCTAAGCTGCAGGGGGAGGATGACATCTCCTTTGCAGGATTCATCATCAGAATATATTTATTACTGTGTTGTCCAAAGTACTTTAGAAATCCTAAGATATGATTATATCTTACACCTTGGCAAGGAACAGAACAGATGTCCTTATAAAGGACAATTTAATCAAGGAAAAATAACAATTAGGCAGGAATTTGCTAAAGGAATCAGTAACTGTAACTCATGGTCAGCCCAAAGCTGTAAAAGCAAGCTGACTGAGTTTTTCTGTGCTGGCCTCTGACTTCACAAAGTCTACATTTCAGTCTTATATAGTTCTTGCTTTAAAGAAAAAAGAAAGTTAAAAAATATTATCTTATTTCACTGGCTGTGGGCTGATATTTTCTCTCTGAAGGCTGATAACTCTCCATTTTCAACACAAAAAACAGAGGCAGGTCACATGTTGAAAATATATATATAATGTCCTCTGCAGAGTGCTTTAACATGCCCAGCAGTATATTCCCACTTTATTCCTAGAAGAGTAAAATTACAGTGTGTAGCAGGCCTGGCACCATGCTTCCATGCCGTGCAGACATTAGAGCAGAGGGAATAATTCACAATGAATAGTTTAGTCAGTAAGTTTAGCCCTTTTTCTGCTTATGGGATATCCATGGGCAGACTGAGGTTTCCTTGAGTTTATTACGCAAAAGAATTCAATGAGATCCTTTTTCCTCTCTTAGTATTTTTAATTGCTCAGGAATACTTCTCTGTGAACATTCACCAATCACTTCTTGAGCTTTGTTAGTTATGACTGCTTTGATGAGTCACATGGTGTTGATTTATTTTTCCAATGTGTTGAGCGTGCAAAAACTTCTGGGACACATATTCGTGTGCATGAATCTAAGATACAGTTTCCACCAATACTTATGTGTGCTGTTCTGAAATTCTCTGTGAATAGCCGCAATATTAATTGAATCATACAAATTCCCCTAGAAAGCAAACACAGCTAGAAGACAGTATCGCTGATATGAATCCATTCCCAATTCCAGTGTATGAACAATGGTTGATATGAAACAATTTCCAAATTCCCGTGAAGGTACAAGTGTTTTTTTAATAGCATTTACCCAGCTATAGTAGCTTATAGGAAAAACGTGGTCTCACTGCTTTCCATTCGTTCCATCCTGTGTTTTTTTCTTTCATGAAGAAATAATAGCAAATCTTCCCCGCCCCCCCCCCCCCCAAAAAAAACAAACCAGGATGAAAGTAAATGTCTTTTAGTACCAAATAGTTAGCTCAGATTTTTCAAACCCAGACTTAACACATTGCAGTTGTACCTGGGAGGTCTGGTTTGTTCACCACCTACCTGCCTCCAGGATGAGGATTCAATTAAGAAATATAAAAGATAATATGGTGCTATAGGGAAAAAAGCAGGTTTGAAACCCTACCTAGGCTTTCTGTAAATAGAGATACTGATACTTTTCTTTGAAAGCAAACATTTGCTTTTAAAATACAGCAGTTTTCTATGCTGTGATCCTCCACTCCAAATTATAATAGAAAATATATAATGGTGTTGTAAGAGCTAACAGATGAGAAAAATACACCTTCAATGTGAATTTCCCTTCCTAGATACAAGGTGCTACCCTCAGGAATCTCACTGTAGTTGCAGGCTGTTACTGAGGCATAAATTAAGTACCCCTCACCACAGTTCTTCATGGTTTTCTAGGGAAACCCTGGGTTATGTCTCCGTGCTGCTCTGCCTTGAGTATGTGCCTGGTTTAAATTATTCCAGCCCTTTCAGTGGGTGATGGAAAGGATATTCCTTACTCTATAATCTGATTACTTGATTCGAGAGTCTGCTAACCTTCAATATCTTTGATTCAAGGCCCCTAGCAGAGTGACCTGTCCTTTGAGGACATCCAAGGCTGGGGCTAATTGCACCACTGCTTACACTGACCATGTCTAGAAGCAGATTGGTCTCTCTTTGCTCTTATTTCATGGGCTTTTTGCTTTTAAGACGTAGTGATTCTCCTGTGTTGTTATCTACCACTGAAACCATTGTACTCACAGCAGAATAAGAAACACCAGACCAGGTTCTTTTTAACTTTGATTTGAAAACTGTAGGCTGGCACCAGCCTAAGAAATCAGACTGTGCAACAAGTATCTTGGATCAGAAACTGTGCATCACCCATTTGCTATGTTCTGTAACATGCCCACACCCCACCCCCACCTCCCCACCCTCCACTTCCATCACTGAATTTGGTGACATCACCTTTGTATCTTTGTGTTTTGATTTAAATGGTCTTCACTGTGTGAAACGAGGTAGTACCCTTTCTTCTTCCAGGAAACCAAAACAAAGATGTGAAAAAAAAAAAAAGATTTCGCCTACCCAGTTTGTGAGATGAAAGACTTGATTTTCCAAAGCATCTTAAACTGTCTAACATTTCTCATGCACAAGGCACAGATCAGATGACCTTGCTTGAAGGCTGAGGGACCTGGGTTCTTCTGCACAGTCTGTTTTGGGTTGGCAGATTGATAAAATGAGGCAAAAAACATGGACAAGTATGAACATTTCAGCATGAATTATTGCTTCTTCATTACATAGGTATGTGAAGTGAAATCCACTCCATAGAACATAGTCCTAGCACTTGTTTTGCACCTAAACTCTCAGAAACAGGGCTAGGTTGCAAGCAATAAGGTAGGTCACATTTTCCACACCCTCAGATGCCTGAGCCAGGAGAACCTGCTTTGCCCCCCTTTAACTTTGCCGCAGCCAGCAAAGACTTGCCAATCCCCCCTCCCCTCTGTGACAAATGGTCATCTGAGGGACAGGGACACAGTATGGGATCCGGTCCTTATCAGCAGTCCTAATGCATAACCGCAAGTGGGCCAAACTGACGCTGCCAGGGCAGCTTTAATCCAGACATTTCTTAGTTTCTGAGTGTTGAACTTCAGAATGTCATTTCTTAATTTAAATTTCATGGATGCAGTTCCCTCGTGTTTTGGAAATATGTGAATTGAACAAGCAAAAATGCCATTGTCAGTAACTGTTCTGATCTCCATGTAGAAGTGGTAAAGGGCTGTTATCTTGTGTGTAGCCTGCTGTTAGTCATGGGATGGAAACAAATTTGAACAGAAGTTACTGTTATTTTGCTAAACAGCACAGCAAAATCAGAACTCAGGACTAGTTAAATTAGCTTTAGGTTCAAAGGAGGTGGATAAATTAGATTTCCTTTCATTCCCTCCAACCTGAATATTCTTTTGCTCTTTTTCTTACCTCCTTCCTGGTAGTTTTCATGCATACCTTTCTTCTCATTTCTCACTCCCCTACGAGGTTATATCCTCCTTCTACTAGTTTAGCCACACTCCTCACAGCTGTGGTGGGTGCTTATGTGTTCCTTTCTTTTCTGTTCCCATGCCCCACATGTTGCTGCTCCTTACCCACAATCTCAAGGTTGCCGTGTTTCTAAACGTTCTGGCCAGTTTATTACAGCACGTTCTGGACCTTCAACATTTTCCTGATTTTTTGCCCTAATTGTCAGAGCTAAAGCACATACACATATTGATCTGTGTGTGCACATTGGCTCCATGTCCGAAGTGGTTGTTCTTTCTTGTTGATAAATAGAAACTCTGCCAAATCCCCCTCATTTACAGCTCTCCATTCTCAGGTTCCTTACACCCTTTCCTTCCCCTCTTTTACTGACTTTCAGTGTGAAACTAAGCTTTTTCCTCCCACTGCATATCCCCTGGACTCTGTCAGGAGCAGGGCAGAGTGAAGCTCTTCTGCTGTTAGTCCTGGATCTAGAGACCCAACCAACTCCAGCAAGTGGGAGCAAAGTCCTGCTCAAGTGGCAGGGCTGTGTATCTTAGGGGACCTGCTGTATCCGTGCAACCTGATTGACACACAGAAATTCTAACAAGCCTTTAATGAGCATAAATAACCTTTTTTAAAAAAAATTTTTATTTTCTTTTTTTTTCCCCAGAAGCTTAAGAGCTGACCAGTTATCAAGACCCAGTTTTAAATTGCAGAGCTGTTAAGGAAACAACTGAAAGTTATATTTATTTTTAAACATTGCAAACAACATGTTTCCCCTAATCTTATTCTCAGAAGTGAATATTCACCTGAAACAGAGGCATACAGTAGAGAATTTCTGGCCTGAATGTTAAATTCTGGCAAAGAAATACCTGCTGCAAGCAGATTTTGCAAAAGAGAATTTCAAGACACCTTCGTTATAAATATGTCTATTCCCAGTGTTTGAGGAAAACTAAATTTCATGCTAAAGAAAGATGTATTAACAACCCTTGAAAATTAAGTGATCTAATTATCAGATATAAGCTGAATGTTTTGTTTCCCTGGGCTTGCTCTATCAATATGTGGCATTCCTAACATACTGGTGAGAATGGTGAGAATGAGTTTCTATTCACCTGAACTTTTAATATTTTACTTACTTACCAGGATTTACCAGAAAGGTGAAGACTTTTCACCTGTTCCACTGATGGAACTAAGTTGTCTCACTATAAGTAAGAAATATTAAGTGTACATACTGTAGATCTTGCAACATCCTTCTGAGAATATCGTTCTGAGCATTGGTCACTGCCAGTAAATGTTGATTTCAGACACAGGAAATATAATTATCTCCATTAAAAAGCTATACAATTAACAACACTTGCCACGCAGTAGAGTCTAGGTTGCCATGGTATTGCCCTATGCCAAGAATAGGAAATAACTGTGGTATATCAGATTCCATCTCATGGTAATTGCTACTTTTTTACTGACCACCCATGTAGCATTAAAAGTCTCCTGCCCAACTAATTCACCTATTTTAAAGCATATTATGGCTATATTTATTCTCTGTTCCACCTCAAATCACTAGTGTGCCAAGTACATAATGCTGGGTTTTCAAATACTCCAGAACATATATTTATGTGATGAGTAGGAAAGAGGCATTCATGATAGAAGAGGAAAATGGAAAAGAAACATGTTGGGGATATGGGGTTCAGGGGAGTGTCTGAGGTGTCTCTGTGGAGTGGAGGAGGGATGGGAAAGGACCAAAGGCAAATGTGAAATGAGAGAGGATCAATAATGATTTTCTGAGTGCTCAGGCATATGTTCATGGAGAAGACATGAAGAATAAATACAACAGCATAATAGATGAAGAAATGGCTGGCATGATGATTGAGCTACAAAGAGGGGCTAATTCAGAGCCGGATAGAAAATTTCCTTTGACATCCTTCTTCCCCAAGCAAATGAAACCTGCCTCCCCCTGCGGGGAAAACTAGGCACTGGTGGAAGATGGGTGTACGGTGGGAACACATTTGGGAACAGAAGGAGATATGTCAATGGAAGAGGTGAGTGGGGAAAAGACAGAAAAAGGAAAAAAAAATCAGTCAAACAGGGAGGTGAGAAAGATGGGACAGTGAAAAGCACTTTGGGATACTGGTAGGCAGGAACCCAAAATTCAGCTCTCACGTTACAGGAGTTAGGGGAGGACCGGTGCTGTCTACACTCAACCAGAGAGGGCCCTATATGCACTTGGTTGAGTTTTGCACCTGAAACGACCCTGCCTTATTTGTAACTTTGCCTGAAACATGCTGACATTCCAGCAGCCAAAGAAGAGCTGTGACACTTTCAAAAATAAATACAGGTATATACTAATTAGTTCCCTTATTATTTTTTTCATCCCAGAATATTTATACATGTTTTCAAGATTTGGATTTGGGAATGGTTTATACATTTCCTTCCCAAATATATTTTTTTAAGCATGTGCTTTGCACTGAGACACCCTGGTTTGAAAGATGATTTTCTAGGATGTCTTCTTTTTAGCATCCTAGGTTCTGGTATGTGTGATATCACACGAAGTTATGTTTGGGAATGTCCTTATCAAAGGAGGAACTGCCAGATTATTGTACAGGAGAAAAAAGAATTTTGAAAGCTACAGTAAAACTTGCCTGATAGTTGAGAGATTCAGGACATATTTCTGAACTTAACATAATTTTCACTTCAGCTTTACAGTTCACCTTTAACACATATCACCTTTTAAAAATATTTCCACAAGCATCATGTGTGTTACCATCAGAGTGTCAGCTTTAACTGTGAATTCACTGGCTTCGTTATCTGTTTAAGTTTAGCTGCTTATCACTGAAGCACCACAATGGTGGCCATGTTACAATGTGCAGGTGGAGAGGCACGTAGGAACACAGAGAGACTCTGATATAGCAGCAGATTTCTGTGAGTGCTTCGCTTTGCGTGTATGATTATTGCCGTTGTGCACAGAGCTAAGGCATAAGGTATATTGTGTATAGGGTGGGCTTTTGCAGGATTGGGCTCACAGCCAGCTAAAAGTGATAAGACAGACAGATAAATCTAAGCTGGACTCTCAGCATTATTTAAATGTAGCTCTTTGTATTTATAAACAGCAATATGCTGCTGTTACAAAAGTTATTTCATTTAGTGCCATCCTACATTCAGCAATTTAATTATTCTCTTAATTATTGAAACATTCATCATAGTTTTCCGATTGATTCATGAGGGGCTGGCTGCATTTCTTTAACTCATTAATATAGTGACAGGGAAATTGACAGTCCTCTTGCTAACCTCCTATCTCTGAACAGTAATACTGGGAATACAAGACCTTGAGTCTTTTTTTTTTTTTTTTAATTTTTAAAACTTGTATTATTATCACCAGCAATAACTATAGTCATAAAAGCCTCATTTAGTAGCGAAGGAACAGAACGATATATGAGGAAACCCTAATTATCAATGGTTCAGATAGTAAAATCTGCAAACTAATATCTTCCTGAGACCACATTTTTTATTATGAAATGGGTGATAAAGCAGAGATAATTCTAAATCCAAACACATATTATATGAAACAGATAAACCCAAGATAAAAATTAATAGTGACCTTGCATGCCTGGATATAGGAAATATAATCAAGCATATATGTCAGTCATGGCTGGAAAAGGACAGGGAGATGCCCACAGGTGAAAGACTAATTTACAGAATTCTAAAATGTGTTCAAAATAAGATCTGTAGCATCTCTTTTCCCTCCCTCGGCCTGACTTTGAATGTTTTCGGTATCGCCTGCCTGCAAAACTACTGCCTTAAAACATGTTCCTAACTTGCCTTGAAAAGAAAGATTTCACCTTTTTTCTTCTATCTCCTTTATTTACAGGCTGTTTAAGTAATGCACAACTCTCTATGTATCTATAATTTTTTTTGCAAATATATCTGCTATTTATTTCATTTTTATAGCTTCTAAAATGTCAGGTGCTACCCTCAAAGACCTCTCTTGTATTCGTCAGTTTTCTCTCAGGAGAGGTTGTCCAGAGTTTGAAGCATACAGGGTCTTGTCTTAATGCTTATATGAGTACTTCTGCCCTTGGATATTATTCTCATCTTCATGATACTATGCAAATCGACAGCTACTTCCCTGTGCTTCCAGCTACGACTTCTGAATACAGTGAGAGTAGCTGCAAAATAGCTTAAAAAGGGGTGTGAGCATCAGAAATATGAAAGTTCAGCCCTGAGCATGTCTTTCTGTGTGTCTATGTATGTATGTGTTTGTGGATGTGTGTACTAGTCATATACTGTAGTTTGAAAAGTGAATCTGTGTAAATCAATGCATTTATTTAGCTCTCTCACCAACTCGCTCCCTGAGTTAACACCCCAGCACACACAATGCTAGCGAAGGTGATTATCTCTGCTAGCATAATTCCTCCGTAACATCTGCTTTCTCCCATAACACTCCACTAATTTTTCCCTCATTTCATTACACATAATTTTCTTTCAACACAATCTACATGTATTAAGTGGTAATGACTTTCCAGTTAAGAGCAAATCGACGCCAAGGGACCCCCCCCTCGATTGCCTGCCGTGCCTGACTCCGGCTATTAAAGATAAATTTGGTGCCTCAGAAAGCTGCAGTAAGCTAATCAATCAATTAAGCGGTTAGGACATACATTATCAAAATTCCACAGTGCGGGGGTGCATGAGAGCATGCTGATATACTTGGTATGATTTTAGGAATAAAAAAAAGAAAAAAAAGAAAAAAAAAAAAGAAGCTACTAATGAATACAATTTGAGGTTGAAAGTCAGTATTCAGTGTCTTCTGAAATTAAAACTCCAGCTATTACACACTACCGACAGCAACTTTGGTGTCCATGCTTGTACAATTTCCACTGCAAACTTAATACCTAGTGCAGTTTACTAGTGTTACCAGAATGGAGCTGATGACACAGTAAAATCTATTTTTAAATGATACGAGGATTCTGGTGCATAATAAAGCAATGCCATTCACAGTTAAGCTGCCTGTTCTGTCCCTAACTTGTCATTGTGTCTCAGGGTACTGCCACAGCCTTAGAACACTGATTAATATTCTGTATTATGTGTGTTGCAAAAAGGTGGTTTAAGGACAGGATGGCAGCCATCACATCCTGTTGTGTCAAGTGTTATTTTCAACAGTGCTTTAATATTCATTCTGAGTTTAATTTTGGGGGGTATTTTAAACTCGTAAATTAGATTGAAACTAAAAAATGGCTTTGACTTTTTTGTTTTCTAAAAAGCAACTCCTAGTGAAGTCATGTCCTTTGCAGAACTGACTTACAAAACAGCTTCAGCTCAACCAGAAAAAGTTAAGTTCACTTACAATCACGTTTCATTTGAGTGCAAGGAAATAGGACAATTTCAGAAGTATACATAATATCATTAACGACCTCTTCATTGCTACATTTTCTTTATTGTCTTTGGCAGTGAGTTGTTATTTGTATGGAAAAATTACTTAACCAATGAAAGGCATGTTTTTAAAATGTAAAAATATTTTTCTTGCATTGTGATGAACAGCTTATATGCCAGTATTTGGCCAAATGCTAAGGAAATTGAAGCAAACCCCCAAAGACCGTAAGAATTATACAAGCAATGTTTGTAGCTCTGCCAGGACTAATGCAAAAGGAGAGTTAAATAGAACTTTACAGCAGGTTTCTGAACAGGACAAAATATGACAAAAATTGAAAACCATGTTTTTAAAACAATCAGTAAATCTATAAAATATAAACTCTAAATGGATCATTACTAGAGTTTGCAAATTACTTTTCCTGTCAGTATTAAGCATTTTGCCTAAAGCTTTGTTATTGTAGTTATCAGATGAAACAATATGGCAAAACTCCTGCTTACTTTTCCAGAGCATTTTCCTCACTTTCTGCAAATTACATTGGAGCACGTTTAGTGCATACACTTCTACTAGTGGAAAGAACTGTAGCATCTTTTTATTTATCTAAATAAATATTCCTTACCAAAAAAGAATCAGGCTGTCAAAGATAAAAAGGGTGATTTTGTTTTGTTTTAATGTATAATACAAATAAAGGAGGTAACTCGGTCCCTTCTTTCTGGTGTGTTTGTGAAAGGAAAAAAGCCATGAATAAACTCTACAAAGAGTAGTATAAATGTACACGATACATGTAGAACACTTAATCTACGTCCAGCATGTAAAATACAATTACAGAGAGTTAATAACGGCAAATATAGTGAAATAAAAAAGCTATCCACAGAGACTATACAAGCGCATCCTTCAAAAAACCCCAAAACCAGCATGTTTCAATAATATGACGCCATCCTTTCTTTTGTGGCATTCTTCATTGACTAGGCTGATAATGAAAAGGCGTCAGGGAGATTCACAGTTTAGAGTTGTATTTTCTTCCTTTCCTTTGTGCTGTTCCTTCCCATTTATGACTGTTTTCCTGCCTTTGCTCTGTATGGAGGGTATGAAATATTTCAGAGCTGCGTTTTCTTGTAAGATGTAGGGCTGAATTTGACGTTATTATCGTTACTAAGAGCATGCAAGTTTAAGTTTATTCAGTTGAAAAAGACACAATGATGTTGCTTTTCCTGATACAGAAACAGCTATATTGGTTTTTATAGGATTTTTAGTGCAGGCTTCTTCATCTGTCCTGGACCTGATAGCTACTCAATCAGCTGTTTGGGTTTTTTTTGTTTGTTTTCGTTTCTTACACATTCTCTTTTTGGAAAAAAAAATCATTCTGATTTATCTAAAAGCACATCAAAACATCTTTATCTGTTCATACTGAGTGAAAAATTCCTTCAGATTAAGGGGGGTGGGGGGGTGGGGTGGGGGGGTGGGGAGGGGGGAAGAGAGGCAAACAAAAAAAAAATCTCAGACCAAACCAGTTTGCCTTCTGCTTTTGTGCAGTGCATGTAATGACTGAACTTTTGACTTTAAAGTTTTTCTCTGGTGCAGTGCTGTGGAAAAAGAAACAAATAAACCAGCAAACAAAAAAAAAAAAGATCCCCTTGGTGCCAAGACTGGTCTAAGGCAATACCTGGTGAGGGGAATATTTTTTTTTGTTGTTGTTGTTGTTGTTTACTTGAAGCAGATAAAACACCCACCTTAAACCCGCCCTCTATTCAGTTCAGCAGCACCTCCATACTCCAATAAACCGTTTTCATTCCATCTGGCGTGCGTTTGCTCTGAAGACATTTTCCTGTCAATCTCTCCTGCCACATTAAAAATCTGTCATTACTATTGCATTGCCGCCTGGCTCCTGAGATTTGTCTGACTGCTTTATTGCTCCTCTCATTTTTTTTTTTTTCTGCTACAGCCGAGAAGCAGAAATAAAGGTTTGTTGTTGAAACATGGCCGCAAGGAAAGTAGGAGGCACACATCTGTCAAGGTATTACCTTTCTTCAACCAGGGATTAAGGTGTTTTACTGCTCTCGCTACTGAGCAGTCACACTGAATAAATTTTCTCAGTAGAACATAAAAATGAACTCATACATTTTGAACTGGGTTTCATTCTTTCAAGCCAACCCATATAATTATGCAATGGCATCAGTGTTCGGGGGAAAAAGAAAAGTCAGAAAGGTTTGCGTGTGCCCCCCTTCTCTCTCCTGCACCACCCTTCACATTTACGTTATTTAAATGCTTATTAGGAGGGCAAGACTAAGGCAATCAGTATTGGGGAGAGCACTCTTCCTTGTCGCTGTTACTGGATCCCTTGCAAGGTCAGATGGGGTACAGGGCTTTACTCCCCTTGTTTTGTCTCTCTGCTCACAAAATAAACCTGGCTGTGAATATTCACCGTTAATTCACATTGAAGCAAGTCAGTAGAACTGTGATTTCTGAAACATTGTCTTTTGAAAGAAACTGGCAATATTAACTGTTATGTATCCTTCCCATTTCTGCTGCAGACATTAACTTCACAGTCTCAATGGCACAAGTGAAGATGATTTAAAAATTAAATTTAACCAGTGGAAGTGATTGTTACACCAAGATAGAGCATGACAGATAGTCCTCCACAGTCCTCTGCTGGACACTCCTGCATCGTCATCTCAGTCCAGTTATGTGAAGTCAGGCATCTAAAACAGAAAGGATTATCTCACAAAATAAATATTAGGTGTAGGTAAATGAAGGATCAGGTCAAATATGTCTGTGAGGGGGAAAATATAAGGTGCTTTATGTGGGTTTTTTTTTCTGAAAAAGGATAGTGCAGGTTTTCAATCTGAGGAGACCCCAGGACAGGAGGACTAACCTCCATGCAGGAACTATAAACCTTCCCAAACTTTAAGGAAAAAGTAGTTAAGAAAGTACTACACAGAGTCAGAAATCACAGCTCCATCCACATAAAGGCTTCTAGAGCTCCATACCTCCAGGAAGCTCTGCAGCACGTCCCCACCATCAGTTTGACTTGCTCTCTGTTTTGTCCTAGTCCTAGCTGCCTAATGTACACAGTGCCTCAGCTCAGGCTCCCCTTTGGAGTGAGACAAATACCTCCCACCAAAGATGCTAACTTGTGTCATTGCTGACTGACATATTTATTTAGCAGTAAGGTAGCTCAGTTCAACAGAGAAATATTAGGACCTGCAGTTCTACTGAAAAACTGCTGCTTGAACAAAAGCAAATGAGCTATCCCGCAGGTCAGCAGATAATCTGTCACTCACTTCTTCTTCATGGTGTCCCAAGAAGGTCATAAATCACCAGGGTATCAGTTCAGTACTGTATTCCCCCAGCATCTACTTTCTGCTGGCTATTGGCTATTTTCCATCCATTTCAACTCAGCAAAGAACACAAAGGAAAGTAAGCACTGTGAAATCTTACACTCCTCTGCCTGGTCCCACCTCCTTCTCAGAGCTGAATTGCATGGCTGAATTTACAGCTTTCGTATGCTGGGACAGCACCTGGGAACGTATTGGGCTGTATGGCGAGCCAAAGATCCATCCCAAACTATTTCCAGGTTTTAATTCTTCAGGGGAAGGGAACATCTTCTTGTTCTGTATTAGTATAACACCTAGCCCAACGAGGGATTTAAGGTTGTTATGTAGTGCTTCAGTGCAAATGACAAGTAATAATGTGACTGTGGAAATACAGTTCCTTCAGGTGGTTGTTTTTTTTTTTTTATGGTATCCTTGATGTGCCTCTCTGACTTAGACCATATTTACAAGTAGTTGGTTCATAGGAGTAAAAATATAGAGTGAAACAACTGGTGCTGAGGACCCCATGTCCACATGGCATGCCTTTCTGGGGCATTACCTCAAACTAATTCTAGTCTGGTCCCGTGGACTGGAGGCCCATTAACAAGTGGAGTACATTATGTGTGCTTCCAGAGCACAACGTCCGTATAGTTTCATCTGAAAGAAACCCAGTCTGTGCTCCCTGAGCCCACTCTGCAGTGCAAGCCCGGGCACTCTCAAAACACCAGTGTAAATGCAGCTGATGCCTTCTCTGGCAGCCCATGTGTTTGCTGCATCCTGCGTGTGGCTGATGTTCCTCCATGTGCCTCAAAGACAGGGTGCTGTTTGGTGATACAGAGCAGCAGTGCATTAACCTGCTACACCAGGTGAATTCTGCAATGCATATTTAGTTGAACACAAATCATTTGTAGATAATCAACCAAAAAAAAAAAGGTAAAAGGAAAGACAAAAGAGAAATAAATATATGCTCTTATTCTTTTATCTTATTTTGGTTTACACAAAAGCACTCCCGGTGACTTTGTCCGATGCAACCCCCAGGGAACTTGAACCCTGTAGCAGTGTCACACTTGACTGCAAATTCAGATTACTTGCACAGGTCTGGTGGTTTTTGGTGGTCTTTCAAAATGAAGTTTCAATATTTTGCTCCAGAAATGTGTGTGGTGATGACAGCCCTTTACCTACTGACTACTGTCCCAGCATACATAGTTCAGAGTTAAAAATGCTATCAGTAGTGGTAGTTTAATTTGCAAAGCCTGTCTGAAGTAGGCAACTGCTTTATACCTTTGGGTGTGTTTAAATTACATATCAGGATCCAGATCAAAGCTGGCAAATGGCCTCTTGCCAAGATATTTTAAAAAGCAGTTCATATTTGTAGGAGACAACAATAAGGGGCCAAATTTTCAGAAAATGTGAAGCTATTAACAGTCCTTTTGGGAACCTCAGAGTTCTTTTTTCTCTTAAACAAAAAGCCCTAGCACCTATTTTTATCTAAACAAGAATTCAAATAAGAATAATTGAAAGTAAAGGGAACTCCGTATCTCAGTCTTCATTAAATTGACCACTTGATTTTAATTACCCAGGAAAAACAGGGCAATATTTTCCCATGGATGAAGAGCCTTCACATCCAATCAAAGCAGCTCAAAGCTTGAATATAAATATGCATAGCCTCTGGTCCACGCAGAGGGATGTGGTTGATAAGTGTCTGAGAGGAAGATTTGGGCAGTATAGTTTGATCCGTGTCTTGGGGTTATTTGCCTAACCGTGGCTGCTTCTCACCCAGTCAGGCAGTAGTTATCAAAGCCTCATGTGCAGTCCCAGTGCAATAAGTCCACTGCGAGTGTTATCTCCATTCTGGGAACCAACTCCAGATGCACAGAGTTTTAATGACTCAACAAATTGTGCTGCCCACACTCATTACTTAATACCTCCTCTAAAAAAAAAATAATTTAAGCTGCCCTCACATGATAATTTTAGCTTCTATACTCTTATCCCAATAGAGCCACTCCCTGCTCTATGCATTTAGGTCATCCCATCTTTACCTGCTTTTATTCTTCTGGTGCTGGTAAAATTAAGTTAGAACCACCACATATATATATATAATTGATGAAAGGCTCTTTCTCTCAGTAAAACTAAACATATTCATGTTCTTCTTTCCCAGTAAGAATGTGGAATTCACTCATCCCACTCTCATACCTGTCCTCTTCACACCTCTCCGCAGAGCAATGTCAGCTATTGCCAGCTACTCAAGGACAGATACTGCTTTTAGTGAGGGAAGAAGAACAGAGGGAGTCTGTTCAACCAGTACATTTTGAGGGAAAGACTTTCCCAGTGTCAAGGCATGGGTTCTTCCCCACCCCCCACCCCTCACCCCTTTCCCCAATAAATATAGCAACTTAGCCTGCTCTAAAACAAAAACATTTTAGTTTCTGCATGGGATGTCCGACACCTGAACCAGAACTACAATGAGGAAGTATCATCTCCTCACAATTCCATCAGCTAAACTTTTTAACATACTGCTTTATCATGCTTAGGCAGATACAGACTTATCAAGGGAGTTCCCATTCCCATTAGCTCCAGCCATCATGGTACCTGCTCCCATGCTTGGTCACGGGTCTGTTGAGATGGTGGCTGTACCCATCACTTCAATGCAGCAAGATGGACAGAAAGACATTAGGGAAAGGAAAACCATCCACTGATCAGCAACCAGCCTTGAAAGACATTTTCTACTATGGGCCTCCTACATGAACTTGATCCAGTCCACTGTGCAGCATCTCTGCACATCCATTCCCTGTCTGTGGAACCAGGGAGGGCAGCACCTCCTCTGCCCACTGTGTCTCCGATACCGTGGTCACTGGCCACACGAGTCCCCAACAGCAGGAGCAGGAGAGCCTGCACAGTGATGTGCACTTGGGAAACCCACATGGGAGCGCTCCCAGCAAGACTGCTGCTCACGTGGTTACAGTTGATCACATGTTGGAGAATCTTCTCTGTGACAGACTCTCATCTCTTCACTGCCAGGGAGGAAGTACCATGAATGACTGATGCAGAGAGCAGCGTGTAGCTCTCTCCCAGGTCTGTTCGCTGCTACAGAGCGTATGCCTGTTGTTTGCCTTGCCTTTTCTGTCTCACTCTTCCCCTCTTCCCTCTGCATTGCTTTTAGGCTGGGGGTGATGGTCTGAGAAGGCAGATCTTTCCCCTCGGGGAGAATTTGCACTGCTGATGCAGAGATCTCAGTGCTGTACATCAGAAAGCTACCGCATGCTACATTGCAAGCATGGTGTCAGCCATCCAGCAGCATCTTCTAAGGGCTGCAGTTTATGGTTTTTTCATCCAATATTAACAAAAGTTTTATTGACATTCTTTGTTGAGCAAGAACTATGGGTTTGGGCAATTAACTTTCTAAAGAATTCCAATCAAGACTGGAAATTTTTCATCATATATTCCCCCCATCCACCTGCTTAGTTTTTGCTCCCCACATGACAAGTGCTGTCTCCCTAATGAACCATGTTGGTTCACAAATTAAAGCGAAAAAGCTAAAACTGCTCAATCTTACCTGGCACTGGATGTAACCAGGAGGTGCTGGGAAGGGCAAGAGAGAACGGGAAGGTATTGTCTCTTTAAACCTGCCCTGCACCCCTTGGATACCACTGCCAGCATGTGTCAGAACAGCTCCTTCAACAGACAACGCTGCAAGTAACCTTCAGGATGCGTTTCTTTCTGTAGGCCACTAAGTACTTTTGAACACAGGGCTGTGTCTGGCTCTTTGAGCATCTCTCAGAACAGCTTTACTGTCTTCTACAGGTGGGCCCTGTGCTTCACTGTGCTGAAAACGCTTATGGATTACTACGCAGGAGCTGCAAGGATAGATTGGTTTCCTCTTCAGAAAACAAGTGCGAAGTGCAAAAGCCCTACCGGCCACTCTGATCTCTGTGCCTGTGCCTGGCAACAGCAGCAAGTTGTCATATGCAGCTTAAGAGCTCTCAGCCCAGAATATAGGGGTGAAGTGGCTGCCCTTGAGTCTCAGCTCAGGCTGAAATCAGCCTGGAAACCTTGGGGTCAGCTTACCCAGGGAAATAAGCCTGGGACCGTGACATTCCCCTCTAGAGGATGACTGCAGCATCTCAGGAGACACCAGGGCTTGGTGGTTGTTTATCTGTTCTCTGTGATGCTGTGTCCTGCAGGGCATATTAAAGTCCATGAAATAATGATGAAGCAGAGGTGTAATTAAAAGCCACAGTGACATTGATCTGCTGAAATTTCAGAGGGAGCTTGGGGCACACAGGGAGACTATCCATCTTACCTCACGCAGGGCCAGCTTGATTGGCCTACTGGGTATTGCAGATGGCGAGGCTCCTCACCTGTGGCCGGGAGGGCTCCCACTGCAGCAGCCCTACTGGCTTCACATGGCTGCAAAACAGGAGGATGGGGAATGAGTGGCCACAGCTGCCACGGTCTGTCCTTGCACAGCGGCAGAGAAATTGTTTAAAGATACAGGTCTGCTTTCCAGTCCTTACTCCTTTATCTGCAAATGATAAACGCCACATTTTTACTTAAGGACAGTTTCCCCTACTAAGAGCCATTAGGCTTTCAGACTTCTTCGCTGTATGAATTTGGTCACTGTTTAGCACTGATTCATACCTGATTATTTTGGTTCCAACCACTTTTCATCAGTTTATTTTCTTCATTCAAAAAACTCCAGGGGACATTCCACATCAACCTCTACCTCTATGTGGTTTCTCATTTCATTTTCTAATTTGCTGAGGCTAAATAAAAGTTAACTTGGGGTCGATGACTTTCCCTCAGATAACAGGCTCTCTTTCTTCAGTTTGGACTTTGAGCGCTTGGGATCATTTCTCAACCTGTAACTTAAAGATTACAGGTTTCAAACTACTTCAGAAGCTGCCTTTATGTCAGAGAAGTGAGAAGTACAGAGCTCACTAAGTTAACAGTGATGCCATAGCTTTCTTTGGTAGCTGGCATCTTCTGTACATCATTATATAATCACAGATTTTTACATTCTTTTTATAAACCCCAGCCTATTTTTTATTCTTTGCTTCCTCCCACTTCATTTGCTACTGACGGCTGCTGCTAAAGTTCCCTTACCTCTCTCAGAAAGGAAGTAGGTTAAGAACAAAAAGAAGAACTCTATCAGATTATAGCAAACATGTGGGCCCTACTGAGAAATGATGCATCTTACAATAGTACCAGCAAAACAGCTTTCTCTGAAGGCTAAATTGCTAAATATATCCACAGACTTCTGTGAGCTGAAAGCAGCTGTCTTCTGCTTGTTTTCAGTTGTTAGACTCCTGATGTCCCAAATAATGCAGTCTCACAAAGGGTCAAAATTGATATAATCAGGATAATGAAATCACTCTTACAAGGCTGCAGTTTATACTTAGTTTATAATTAGGAGTCTGCTGTCTCAGGTTAAGATACTGTAAAGTTCCAATGAATTGTTAAACTATTCACAGCACTGTGCTGCAACTAAACTTGGAAAATATAATGTCCTAAAAATATCCTCATGTAAACACATCAGAAATGGAAGGATGGGAAATCCAGAAAAAAAACAAACTCTAGAGTTGTGTCTTCTGCACAGGAAAATGGTAACACTTTGCAATATTTGATTTGAGGCTGACAAGGATATTATCCTTTTTAAAAAAATTACCCAGAGCCTCAATTAGCATGAGTTTCAACTATGCTAGGGTGATTTTTACAAACCAGAGATCATGTGGTCTGTACTTCAAAAGTGACAAGAACTTCCTCTGACTAATCTATTTTTCATTTTTCTAAAGAGAAATAAATGGATTCCCTGTGACTTCTGAACTGGAGGGCAAATTAATACAAATTTCTGATTTTGGACTGAAGCTCAGATTCTGGTAGCTTCTCTGCACAGACACAATTACCTGTCTTCATGGACCTGCTTGTATACATCTAGTCAAGCTCCCCTTTTCCGTGTCGCTGTTTTCAGTCTAAAGGACATGTCATTTTCCCCAAGATCTGCATGCATTGTTCAACTTTAAATGATTGCCTAACCCTCAGTCACGGCTGCCTAGAAGAGTATGAATTTTGTATACCTCTCCCCCCTAAAGTGAGAAATTATAAGTGTTTCTATAATTACCTGCTATCAGGGCCAAAAAGCTGAAGTAACATCAGAACTGATCTGAAGAAGAAACTTCTTAAAGACTTGTCTCAGTTACTGTCTGTACTAAAGTTACATTGAGCGGACTTTGAGAATCTTCTGGTCTGAATACCAGAACTAAAGCCTGTGCAATTCTACTGTATTTTGAGAGTATTAATGAAAAAGCAGGTTCCAGAATGAAGTTAGTTTTGGTTTTTTGCTTTCATCTGGGTTGGAAGAATCCCCTATAGAGTACAGTATCTGAAGATTTTTACTTTTCATGTGCATAGAAATGTGACATTTTTGGTCATCTGACATTTTTTATTATTTTATATTTAGCATAAGTTACATGATGCAGATCTAAGGTACCTAAATACAATTTCAAATTTATCCAATACCTCACTCACTCATCTAGCTAAGGACGTGATCTGCAGTCAGATTTTATGTCCAATATTGCCAGCCATCAAAATTCAAAAATCCAGAATCAGCTCCCAAAAAATGTGAAGCCAGTGTAGAAATCACAATATTTTAAAAGCCCACCTTAAATGCTGGCTTAATAATAATAACAAAATCTACTGAACCTTTCAGGGCTTTTTTTTCAAACTGTTCTTGGCAAACAGGAGAGCTAGAAATGCTGATATTGTTAAAATAAAATAAAGAAGGTTTTCTTTTCTTTTAATCCTACAGGTGTTAATAACAGCACCAAAGATGGCATGATTCCTGATGAAACCTGAAAAATTGGTACACTGCCTCTTTAGCTGCCCACAGTGTAAAGGCTTGCAGCACTGACTTCTACTCTGTGTCAATATTTATCTCTCCTTAGAGCAGAGTGCCCTGGAATTAGAGACCTGATTTGTAATTAACAGTTAAGCTCAGTATTTTGGGTAGTTTAGGTACTGTGCTGTGTCAATTTTCTGTACAGAGCTGGTTAAGGTGTGCTGAATGTGCAGATTTCTTTCAGTGTAATTAGCCCACTGCTTGCTTTTTGCTGACAAACCCAGGCTCTTCCATTGGCACTGCATAATATGTGTTCACAGCTGGTGAGTGAGGACCTTTCCTCTGAAAATGTCTTTAATCAGTTAGTGGGGGGAGCTTTGTAGGGCCACTAAAATATGCATTTATACAGGCATATTCATCTCTCAGTAGACTAAAAAAGATTTTTCCAAAGTTAGCCATAAACATTCAGCTCCCATGTGAAACCCATGGGGCATGTTCAGTTGCCTGGAAAATCACTTTCAAAATTAGCCTGTCTGCTCTTTAAGATAATGTGTGGTTTCTTTCTTCCTTTACAAAGAATGAAAGCATAGACCATAAGGGCCAAATCTCCGTGTGCTGTACGGAATTGCCTCCAAAAGGGCAGGGCTGGTAAAAATATTGATTTCACCTTTGCAGCACCTCTTTTTCTCAAGAGGATTCTCCCAAAGTACCTGATTTTCCTGCTGAGTCAGCACAAGTGCCTCTGGCAATAGCCTCTGGAGAGAAACACCTCAACACATCCACTGAATGGAGGCTCCAGCTGCAAAAGTCAGAACTGTCATATATAACTTTCTGATAAACTAACTAGCCTTCATAGTTACTTCCAGAGCCCCATGACACCTTATGGCTTATATTTTATCTGTCACATTGTAGTTATAAACCAATGAGAAATATCCGACAGCTTATATGTTTCAGCTAAGGCAAATAAATCAACTAAAAATGTTCTATAACAAAGTAATTTGTCGGTGACTGTTACAAAATTAAGAGGAAACACCAGAAATTAAGATATCTGAACCATACTCTCTCGTAGACTGATGCTAAGGCCTTGGACAAGCCATTGCATTGCTCGCTGGTTTAGAAAGTCCCTATCTGTGAAATATTTCCAGAGTTTCCATAAAGGTGTTAGAGTCATGATAATTTTGAGATAGTACACAACTAGTGGTGTTTATTACTAATATTATTTGCATACATTACTGGCTTTAAGCTTAACTGAGCCTTTGGTGCACAATGCACTGAGAAATGCGTAGTCCCTGCCACAAAGAGTTTACAGTCTTACCAGGCTGGAAAGAGACAAGAAGGGTGTGTCCCTTCTATGGCTATTATTCCACATTTAGGGAACTTAGAAAAGTTATGCAAAAGCCATGGAATAGTACCAAAAATATGTGAAAAATCGGTGGATGGAGTGCCATCAGGTGACATCCCAGTCCACTGTTTCATCCTCTACCTCACAAAAACACAGCTTCCCCAGAATTTGGGCTCAGCCCTCATGCCTATGCTAACAACACATAGTATCTCACTGACAAATGCCTTGGGTTTAGTGGCTCGGTGACTGCAGTGGCATCCGTGAGGATACAGGGTTTACCATATGGACAAGGCCAAGTTCTGCTGGTAAGGAGCGAGGCTCCGCTGCCCGGAGGGCTTCCCCTGCTCTCATCTCATACCACCTCTGTGCTCCCCTTCCCAACTGTCTTCCCTGCAGGCACTCAACAGGAATCTGAGCTTTCCCTCCTGAGATGATGAACCCTAGTTCCTAATTGACCAAGGAAGCCAGCAGGAGCTCCTTGTGCCTTCATCCTACAAATGAGTCCCTGTGGCTACTGGAACCCACCCACAGAGGCCTAGGTGGAGGACCGAGAAAGAGGTGAACAAACATCTTTGGGCTAACCTGTACTTCACACAGAGCACTGCTGTGTTTGGTATAACCTCCTAGGTGTGTATGGAGTTATATTGGTGGAAACCTATGGGTCGTTAGCAATATGCTCTGGTCCTGGAGGAGAGGAGGTGGGGAGAGGAGGTGGAAACGGGAGGGAAAAAAATACCCAGATGGGAAATGAACCTGTGCATCTCTCATGGGAAAATGCATTTCAGTCATCCAAGCAACAGCCTAGCCCACGGAAAAAAATTGTTCTTTCTAGCTGTTACGCCAAAAGAAAAAAAAAAAAAATAAAAGGACAAATGGATAAATTGAGTATATTTTTATCACATCCTTTCTCACAAATTACTGACTACATTCATGTTTCTTATGGGGAGCCATTTTTATATTTAAATAGTCACATACTACTCCAAAAAATGTTTCCTGAAAAACTGAAACCATTATTATGTTAAACTCCCACACAGGTTGTTTTAAAAATATCTTTAAATACTATTAAAGAACAATCATTATGTAGGTTTATATCTTATGAGTGGGAAGCAGAAATCATCAATGAATCATATTATCCCTCCAACTGTAACAACAATATGATCAACTACCACAATAACAAAAAAGTTTATGCATACTGTATATCTGTTTTGCAGACAGTTTCCTGCCTTGAAATCTGCGTAATAAGTAAGCTGTGGCAAGTGTAATATGCTATTTACTTTCCATACGCTATGGATAGCCGGGCTGCTTGATCTGGTGCATTGCTCCTCCTTTAGGTACAGCTCCTTGCTGAAGTGTATGGCATCCCTGAAGAAGCAAATTACTCTTCTACAAAATCTAAGATCCTGAAAAATGTTGCCAGATATACAGAGCTAGACATTTAAATTATTTTATGGTGTTTTTTTGGTTAAAAGCAATGTTTCTTGTTGCAGAAAATATCTTCAGTTGTATGCTGCTTTGCAGAGGGAAGTGACAATGGGACATTACTGAGGGAAGAGAAAGATTGCAAAAGAGATGGAAAAAACACCATGGAGATCAATATTTAATCTATAATTATAGGTGTACAGTATGTACTGTGTATTTTTTAAATATAACTTGGCTATTACTATTACTCAGTAGGAAGGGAACAGATACTGAGAGCCCTGGTTAGCAACCATAAGAGGTATGTTTAAACACACACATTTTCAGGAGATTCATAGGAAGGAATGGATTGTAGTCTCTCTGATTCTTTTTTTCATGTTGGAAAATCTGAGAGCTTTACCTGGGAGATTTAATTTCAAGCAAAAGAATTTGTAAAATAACTTCCAAAGTTTATGCTGCATGTATGAAAAAAATATTCATGTCACCCTATTCTTCAATAAAGAAACAATGTGTAGATAACTTTTCGCAGTGGAAATACTGATGGTATAAAGAGTTATAAATAAATACTGTCAGGCCTCTGTGTAGGAAAGCCCCCATCCTCTTTATTGGTTTCAGTCAGGAAGCGTGCAGGTAGCACTGACTGTAACTCTGCTCAAACAGCACTAGAAGAAATCACAGTATTCCTGGCAGCTCTTATTCATCATGAGTTTAACAATGCTTTGAGTGTATGCATGTAAGTATCTCTGTGTGCATGCCATCTTATATAGGCACTTATATGCTACTTCAAGGTTCTACTGAAGGCCTTTGAAGTTAGCTGGCCAGAAAAAATGAGGCATGGGGGGTGGTGGTGGGGTGGTGGTGAAATTATTTTAAGAATTTTAAAATTATATTATCAGGTATCATCTGCTTGCTAATGAAGCTTCAAAGTTATTTCCAGGGCAGAATTCTGCAGATTGCTCCAGAGAAAAAGTCCAACAGTGTATCTGAAGACCTCATTCCATCATTAATGAGTGCTTAACCCCAGCATATTTGAACTTGGACTACATGACCAGTAGTCAATTTTCACTAACAGGTTTTTTTTTTTGATCCTGAAAATCTGTAGCCATGTCATCAGCTCCTTCTTAATTATACCGTATTCTTTACATCTGTCCTGCTAAATAACTCTAATTGAAATAGCACCGGCGTGAATTTTCGTAATGTTCCCCTCAAGACATCCCGAAAGTGACTCACACGAGAAAACAGACTGAAGTCACAGCTGGAAGCACGTCAAGGATCATTTCCATTTTTACATGATTAATTTGAATTTAATATCTTAAATCAAAACCTGATTAATTTAAATAAAATTTTGATGGTGCCCTGCTTCTAATATACATTGCAGTAATTAGATTCTGCTTAATGTGATTTTTTACATAATTAAAAAAAAGAGTAAGTCAAGTGTAACAATGCAGAGTTGGTACAAATCTGTCCATATATATACATATACATACACAGACACACACACATGGGATTTTGTTGAGACATTGCTCAGGTACAGGAAAGATCACAGCTGGATGGCTCTGCCATAGCTCAGCTTATGGCATGTGTAGAATATTCTGCTTCTATTTCACTGCAATGTGAATAGCTTTCCTTAAAAAAAAACCCAAACAAACAAAAACCAAACAACAACAAAACAACCCCAAACAAAACAAAACAAAACAAAACAAAACAAAAAAAGCCACAGAAAAAAACCAGCTGAAATCAGATTAGTGAATAAGTTTAAAAATATCACCAATGCAGTAACCTGCCTCAACCCATCAATCCTAGTTCCTCCCACTTTTTAGCCAACTTTTCTTTAGGAGTTAGCTCTGTGTATCCCATAAGTAAGTGAGCAGGTTTTTCCCAAACATCTGTAATGCAATATTTACAGCAGCTCATGGACTGCTGTTTTTCATGAGACTTACAAAATTATTTATAAAACAAATCGTTACTGCATTTTTATAGGTGCTCCCCCTGCCTGTCTCTGATTTTATAAAATGTTCCTGTGCACTATGCAAGCAATACAGTGAGCAAAGAGCCGTTTGTTTGTGTTAGGATGAGGTGAAGCCTGCCTGCACCACGTACCTGACCCTTTACTGATGCTGCTTGTGATCAATTACTTTGGCTGAAAATGGTCACTGCTAGTGAATGAAACTTTGCAAGGTGCACTGCAGGTAGCACTCACAGCAATACTTCAAATGTTTCCAGCTTCTTTGCAGGAGGAGCAACTACTAACATGGGCTGAGCAATGGGTTCACCCACAGCTGCAGATGGAGCTTCAGTGAAGGCATGCAACAAAATGATGCAGGTAGGCCAAAATCCTAGGGAATCCAGAGATGGAGTAGAATCTTTGATTTTGTGGATTTGGGCTTCTTTTTCAGTCATATGTGAAAATTTATGTAAAATGTATTTTTGTTTAAGGCTAAAATATCCAGTTCATTACTGTAAATTATGAATCCTTTAGGCAAAAAATAAAATAATGCCAAAACAAAAATGTTGCCTTTAAACATAGAAAAGAAAGGCTGGCGCATTCTTGTCCTACCTGACCAAAGTGCTCAATAAATTATGTTTCAATAATTAGATCTTTCTTCAACAAGGCAGTGAAACATCAACCTGACTATTCACTATGGAGTAATCCCAGTATACATCAAGCCCCTTGACTTCAGTGGTACTTTCCACCAGCTTTAAAACGCTGGGCAGTGCTTAACTAATAGTAAATCACTGTTAAACAGAAGAGAATGATGGAGAGTGAAAAACTCCTTTGCTGCCTGGGGCTAACAGCTTTCAGGGAGGTGCATGCACCGTTCATCCTTTTATGAAGGCAAGTAAAATCATTCAGGTGTATTTGATAGCATCCAGCTTTCCAAAAGCCTTTATGTACACTATGTTATAAATATCGTGTAATGGCACACAGTTAATTTTTAATTTTGATATTTCTTTGAAAGAAAATTCCTCCTTGCTGGTGAAGCTGGTGGATATTTGCTGGTAATTCAGACATATCAGATGGTCTGCATATCCTCCCTGTCCTAAAAAAGAACACAGAACAAAACAAAGGGAAAAAACCACAACAGGCAACAGGTTCAAGTCAGTATGCAGCCACTAAGGTCAGGTTAAATGCTTCTCAACAGAAATGAGAAAAAGCCCGCAACAGAAATTGAAGAACTGTGCAACGATATACTGAACTTTGTTCAAAATACAGGCAGAGAGAAGGAAGAGAAAATGATTTAGAAAGTCAGGAACCAGAATTACCTGCTGAAAAAATGCTACATATAGTGGTTTACAGCAGCTTTGTCTATTTTTCAGGCTCCTAACTATCTCTTCACGTTGTTGAAATTACCAAAATTGTCATTCTCATGCAGCATCGGACCCTCACAAAGTCATTGTCACAGCAAGGTCTCCTATGCCATCATACTTGGTCTCCTCAAATTTACCAGCATATTACCTGTGGATCACTGCAGATGTGTAGACACAAATTAAATTTCTTCAGTTTGACCAATCAGCCTTCCAAGATCGTTAGTTCTGTGGATTATGTAGACAGAAGCCAGTGAAACTGACTACTGATTCCAAGGAATTTGCTTATTTATTATTCATCACGCACAAGTAATAATAATAAAATGCCACTTTTTATCTTACAGCTAAAACTTTTGATGACAGTCAGCTTGGGTTTTTTTTCCTTCTACATTTAGGTTTCTCTCAACATCAACTACAATATGGTCCAAAAATAACAGTATAGTTACTGTCTGGGGAAAAACTACTTTACTGCTTATATTCTTATTCCAAAGTTAAAGTCAAAACAAAATTAATCGGGAAGGGTTATCTATAATGTATCACCATTCATTTCAGAAAAAAAAATATCTTTGCCGGCAGCAGAAGGAAAGTACTTTCAAGCAGTTACATTAGACTATAGACTCCAAGGAGAAGATTACAGATCTTCCATATTCAGTAACATGAATCAAAACTCTTAGGAACTAGTCTAACTTTCTTTTTTTTCTATTGCAAGGCACCAGGGATTGCTTTTTGTATAGGCTATGATTTAGATGGCTAATTGAAAGTAAGCAGCGGTGAGCTGCTTCCTTGGTAAAATATTACCAAGACAATCTTATCTGAGTTTACAGAGTTATTTTCAATTTGTAAATGTTGTATTCATTTCTACCAGATAAAACACCTTTAAAAATCCTAGACCCAGGCATGACTGGATTACTGTTGCAACTGCTCTGCACTGTTTCATGCCACACAAATGCCTTCCACCCCTCAGATATACCTCAACTTTGTCTCCCTATGAATAGTTTTACTATTAAAAAAAACCCTAATCCATTTTATGGTAAATAAATTTAATGATATACTGAAGCCTCATAACTTTGAGTTGATGTCATCCTGCCAGTTACCTGCTCTGCAAAAGAACCTCCCTCATTAGAGCCTGCACCTTTTAGAATTTCACCTTTGCAAATTTATCTCTTGCCTATAACACGAAGAAAATCCTGGGCTTTGTTTCACTGTTATAATAGATGTAAATTAATGTTTTGCCATAGTTTGTTGCCGTAATCATAGAGGCAAGTATATATTCCTAACAGCTATCTTATTTTCAATTTGCAAAGCATACTGTGCTTAATCCCATGAGGCAGCTTGTGGTTCTAGATATGAATTTAAAAAGGTAGTTAGACCAGTGTGGGTGGTTGTCCCAGAGATAGAAAAAGGAGGCTCCTGCCATGTCCAGAGGGGCCTTTAAGAGGTCCCAGGCTGGTCACAGTTCTCATCATCCTTTATTACTTGTTTCCATTGTGTGAAACAGCTTATTTGTTCATGTAAATTTAAATCATGTTGATACTAATAGAAGGGGGTTTGTTGCTTCTTTTTTTTTTTTTTTTTTTTTCTTTCTTTTTCCTTTAATCTAAAAAGGTCACAGAGTTGTTTTTTGGTGACTGACAAGCTTTTTTCCCCCAATGATCTCTGCATTTTTACAGTCCAATAGATAGTAAAAGAGACATATTGATAAAAGTTTTAATGTATCTCTGGTGGGTGGCAGTATTTTTATGTATCATACAATCATCATTAAGTCATCTATGTAAATTAAAACTACTTGGCAACCCTTTGTATGACAAGAAATAGGACTGGTTTCTCTGCATCTCTGCTTGCTTTCTTTCTTCGTTTTCCCTTTTGCTGGCTGTAGCATAGTGGAAATTGCACAGATTAACTATTTTCTTTACTGTTTTGTGAAGACTTTCTGTAGAGAGGATCACATGCCTGTCTGAGACAGCATGTGATGAGTAAATAGCAACGGGATAAGGTTAAGTTAATCTCTCATGAAAAATGCCCAAAGGAATGTCTACAAGCTGAAATCAATGTGGTGTTTTGGCGAGTTTGAAAAAACAACTGGGAGACATATGGATTTATACATGTTTGGATTAGGTAGGTTGTTACCCCATCCCCAGTCCCACCATTTGAAATCTAGATCCAGGTCTGAGTTTTGAGGCTTCAGCCCAGGTCTAGTTCGCATCATGTGAATCTCATTTTGAGTTGATGGCTGGTTTCAAGCGAGACTGTAAATGTCTCCTCAAAGAAAAGCAAGGGTAAGGATCCAATCACTCACCCAGGTTTTACTTTCAAAAATTGACGTTTTAGGCTGAGCACTTTCTGAGCAGGAAAAATGGAGGCAGTCTGAGCTAAACAGTTTTGTTTGCCCAGATGTCTGACAACATTTAAGGGCTGGATCCTGCCCTCAAGCCGCTTTGGTAGGCAGTGTGAGCACTCACTCTTGGGAAGATTCTGTCCCTAAATGTTCTCACTTTTCAACACATTGTTACCCTCCCACATACCTATTCATGCAGAAAAACAGAACGGTGAGCCTCCCCCAGGGGTTTTTAACACAACTCAGCTGAGTCACGTATCCGCATTTTGGATAGAGTTAGGGGTATGGTCAGACTTGGTCTGAAAGTGATAAAGATGCCAGGAATGTATGAGGAAAATCCTGTTCCCAGGCCAGTAGACAGAGTGTAAACTCTATCCCCATGTCTGTGCACAAAGGCTGTCTCTAAACCTTCAGAGGCAACTAGCCAGTAGGAAACATTAGGCTCAGGGACTTAAATAGATGGTTGCAGAGCCAGTTGGCTTGGTGTATTGTTGTCTACTGGGCTGTGTCTGAATCTGTAGCTTCGCTGATGGGAGGCCAGAAGTGCATAGAGCTAGCCAAGGCTGCTATGAACAACTTCAGTGCATCTACATCTTTGCACATGGGTAAGGACACCAGTAGACATGGTAGCATAGGATTTGCATCATTTCCTAGCTCTTTATCTTGTTCTTTGCCCACTGTCTCTTTTTGGGCAGAGCCTTTCCAGGAAAGAGTGACCCATATGTACCTGTAGTCCAAACTTGCATTTCCATACACAACATGAACTCTGCAGGCTTATTCTGAGCTGGAGTTCCTTTGAAGCTTTATACCACTCTCTCCTGGCAGGAAAGTAAGGTGGCACCACAACTTCTGCTTTCTTACTGAACCTTCCTTTAAGCTTTTATTGAGGATCACTTCCCATAAACACCTACCAAGAATGCTTATTAAAGAAATTATAAACTGCGGTACATCAGGGCAGACATTTGTTTTAATTGAATTGAATTATTTATTTATTGAAAGCCTGTATTGTTCATAATGCCTAGGGCGCCAGTCTCCTGCTAGATTTTTACCAATGAAAGCAACACTCATTTTAAGGGAGTTATTCCTGACATTTGCCCAGTCACCAAGAATAGGATAGGGCACCATGTAGCTAGCAAATACTGGTGACAAGAATTCTTTATGAAACAACAGTACAAATTGAGAAGATTCAAGTGGTAATGTAGTTGAAATCCAGGTTAGTAGCTTTGTGAGGGCTATAACCAGTCCTAGTAAAAATCACAAGAAATTTAAATCACGTATATAACCTTTTATTTTATTTTTTTTTAATTTGTAACCACAGATAAAGTAAACATTTTTTAAAAAAATCACACAGAAAAGCAAAATGCCCAACTCAATATATGATCTGAGAACTGGTAAAATAGAGTTCTAGTAAGCCTGAGGTCTGAAAATGAGAAAGGCCTACTCAGAAATGGGTGAAACTAGACTACATCATTAAGTCATAGTTGGAGAGAGGTGATATCAGAAACCCTAAGGTATTTTACAAATTTACTGAGTTAACTGTCAGGGCTCAGCATGAATTTGCCCCACTCAGAGGGGCCTCCTTCCAAGCACGTTAAGCTGCTTGCCTCAAAAAAGTTACCATCTGCTCTTGACTCCCCCTACATTAAGCAGATTTCAACACAGATTCACCAAAATTTGCTTGCACACTTCAGACACCAATATCACTCCAATTCCAAGGTCAGGCTTTTGCTTCTGTTTCAGCAATGGTCACAGCTAGGCAAAAGCAGGAGCAGTAACATGAAATAACCCTTAAATGCTATCATTTATTCCCCTTACTGGTAGCAGGACACCATTATATTCGTCACTAACAATCCAGCTGCCCTCAGGCATCAGAGATGTTTCAGAAGGTATGTGGATGAGACTAACTGTTGGCTACCCTATTCCAAACTGCATGGGCTGTTCCTAAAAATACAAAGGCAGAAAGCGAGGTTCTGAGTAGCACTGTAGCATTTTGTTCCTTCCTTACACTGTATTAAGGCTGGCTAAAGAGGCAGTCTCAGAAGTTAGGAAATCCCCAAACAATGTAATCAATCCTTCCATGCCTGTGGTGAGCAATAAAAGTTTATATGAAACCTACAGCACTTCACACTGAATGGCTGAAAAATAGCACACATTTATCAGAATGCCTGAAAACACACCCCATTCTGGTAGAGCAAAGCAATCAGTGAGGCTATTCTTCACCTAAAAGATTTCCATTCTGTTTTGCTAACACACTATATTCAGTATTGATGTGTCTCTGCACACAGTAAAGAGCAGACTCTGCAGTACTGGGACAACTCATTCACATGACAGTGATATCGCAGTCAGGCATTGCTCTTGCTTCACAGTGCGACTGGAGTTCCCTTATTAAAGCAGCACCCAACATGGCTAACAGGCTAAGGAGCTTGTCAGTGTTACCCCTAGAGGACGTAATTTTTTTAAGGGGCTTTAATTCTGGCTTTTTTATCATGGACCACAGGTCCATAAAGGGATGCTAAAAGGATTAAGTGAAGGTGTACCCTCTACTAGCCCTAATCCAATCATTGTGGATGGGACTTGATTGCAGAATACAGCCAGGTTTGTGGGATTTCCCTAAAGAGTAGTGCCGATTGCTGTGCCTGGGAACAGAGCACTGGGTTGGACAGGCTGCTGGTATGGCCTAGAAGGGCTTTCTTACATTCTTCCATAAGGAGCTGCAAATCACAGTGGAACCAGATCAACATCCATATCAACATTCAGAATGGCTTTCAGTCTCTGAATCTCTCCATTAGAAACATCCAAGTTCCGCCAAAGAGTTTCAAACCCTCTCTGTGAGTTTCTTTAGGATCTATCCTTGCTTTTATAATCAATGCTATTCAACCTTCAAAAGGAAAAGTTCAGGGTTAAAATGAGCAGAGGTACTGAGCTTGTGGTACTGGCATATAAATCTCATATTGTTAGTCTTCTTACCAGATTTTTCCCCCTTCTAGTCAGAAGTATCACCAAAAGAGCTACATTTTGTGGTATATTTGCTTTTGGAATCTTTATTTATGCTTGGCATCTAAAAGTAAAAAAGATGGGGAAATGGAAAACATTTTTTCAGCTAACTGCACATATAAAACCCAGTAAACGCTTCATTCAAGATAAGCTTTGGAAAAAAACCCCACCAAACAGCTCGAGAGTTCTCTTTATAATAAATCCATGGCCACTTTCGAACTTCACAGTTCTCACTGTCCTGTACACAACTCCCACTCAGTACATCACAGCAACAGTACAGATGGAGTTGTGATCTTCTTTACTCCAAAAGCACAGTCTTGTAGCTAAAGAAGGATATCTGTTAGCAGCTCAGGGTCTATACCATAGAGCTGAGCAATTCTCAGTACAGTGGTACATCCTGATTAGACAGGCAGTCCCATTCTCTGTTCTTCTCTGCTGCACTTTCTCCATCAAGGTTTTCCACAAGCAAAGCACTCGGCCTTTGGTTTTTTTTTTACATAAAATTGATTTAAATGAGCTGAGTTTTTTATTATTGAGCTAAAGCGCAGCATAGAAGCAGGTAGCTTTGCAGGCTTTTTGTTTTCCACTACTCTAATTAAAAATAAAAATGTTAAAATTTCCAAAAGGGCATTTTAAAGCCTATTAATTGATAATGCAGGGCACTGAGACTTCTTTCCCTGATGGGGAAGACAGGAGGGGGAAAGTCAGCAAATTAGAAGACAGCTTTTACCTTGTCCGTAGCCATATTCTATGTGTGGTTTTGGCACTGACCAGAGCAGCAGTAAAACCTGGAGGTGCTGATCAGTAAAAAGCATGGCCATGCTATCCCCAAGGAACGGCAGGGCAAACTAGGGATGTGTTGATCCATGTATCTCCTAGGTAACCATCATCTTGGAGCTCATGCAACTCTGCTATTTATAGTAGCTGAGCACCTCACAATCTTAATGTGATTAATGAATATCCTTAGGCCATCTGTGTAAGGAAGAACATCTATTATGTGTATTTTAGACATGGGAAATGAAGGCCTAGAAGCCTGTGTCACAAAAGTACTTTGGCACCTAATTTGTTTCAAAGGCTTCTCAGGATTTGGGCCAGAGGGGCTGAGGCATTATGAGCAGGAAGGCTGCGATGTATGGGTTTGTACCTGTGGTAATATATTTTGCTTTTTGGTTTGTTGAGGTATTTCTTCAACACCTGTGTCACACCACTTAGGCAAAAAACCCTCAAAGGAATGTATAGAGTCATACAGGATGGCTGCAACAAAGCAGGCACTGAAAACAAACTTTTGCAGACCAGACTCCCCAACAGACCATCCTCTCAAAAATGTCCTCTTTTCCCACTATCAGAAGAAACTTCTGGGTTTAGTGTAAAATCTTTTGGGATTGCAATTAGAATTCTCATGAAAATCCAGAATTAGTAGTTGGTCATTTTTAGTCTCGAAACCAATCCCTGAAAATATTGTGACTAGTAACTTGGACTTTAACTGTTAACATTTCTGCCAAGGAAAAAGTAGACAATCCAGAAGGGCAAGGGGAAGATGTCCGTTGGTTCACAGCTGTCATTCACTCAGTGCATGCTCTGCGCTGGTTTTTGAGCCATTTCTGGCTTCTTGTTCCACAGCCACTAGGAGGTGTACTTAATACATAGGCATGTAGTGAACATCTAGTGAAGAAGGGGTCATGGGGGGAAGCTCAATTAGAGACAACGCACGCCAGCTAGTGAATCGGTGGGGCAGCTCATAGTGAGTAAGCTGCCTTAGTTTCATGTAGGTTTGGGCAGATCTGTGGCTATCCTTATTTAAACTGGGTGCCAAAAACTGTCTCTGGCTACCCTAGGGTAGTGAGGACTGTAAAGGCAATTCATCATCCTTCCTCCTGACTTCACAGGCACTCACAGATGATCAGACAAACATGAGGATTAAACTGCATATATACAGGCACTTTCTGTAAAATGAGTATGGGAAGAACAGCATTCCCTGGAGGATATGACTGCAGCCTGACTATTTATGCCTGATAGGCACATTGCTCCTTAATTTTAACTACACAAAGAGTAACAAAATTTAAAAAAATAACACCAAAAAATGGACAGGCAGATGTTGAAAAATGTTCTGAGGACTGCAGTAAAAATTCTAGCTACCACAACTCAGTCTGTGTAACCCTACTGCCATGTCTATACATCAAAATATAACTGGAAGCCTTTCTGCATCACCTTTTTGACATATATGCTTAGGTACGTAAGCACACAACCCTGCTTATTTGGGGGATGGAAGGAAAGATGGGGCTTTCCGTTACCTCTAACACTCCAGAAATCTCAAAGGTAGAACAAGTATCTTGTTCTAAGGGGTAATAACTCCCTGCTTAATTGACTATTCTCCTGTGCTTTTTTTTTTATCTGCTTGACTATACACTTTATAGGAAAAAACAGCTGCCAAGGAACATAGGAACATAGGCAGTGAGTGTCCCTATGATCTAATTGTGATAATTGTGCTTGGAATTCTGCTTCAAGTTGGATTTTTTTAATGTTTCTATGCCTTTTTTTTCTTTCTTTTTTTTATCCTTTCTTTTTTTTTTTTTTTTTTCCCTTTACTGTGTGCACTGTGAAAGAGTGGCTAAGGAATATGTTGGTTTACATTTCTTTTTGAGCATATACTGACTGTACTGAGTTAAACATGCAAAAGAATGAAAATAAGCACGAAAGACAACATCCGTTCTCATTTCAATTTCCTGGAAGGAAAGTGTGGTTGGGCAGATGGTGCTTTTTTGTTTTACCAAACTGAATGATCAGATGTAAATAATATACGCCATATAGACTATAAGAATCATTGAAGGTGAGGTTTCCATGTTCAGAGAATTGCTATATTGTAAAGAGTTTCTCACTCCTTAGTGATATGTCAAGCTTTTTTTTTTTAACTTCCTAATTTTTTTTTTTTACACTTTAGCTTGCTTACCACACCCTTTACCTGCCTAGTCATATTTGTTTCAACCACTATATTTCAGAGGGCTAAATTGTATATATGTTAATTCAAGTCCCTTCCATGAAAAGCCATAATATTGGTTCTCTGGTTGAACGGACAGAGGAGAGTGGCTGGTAATTTGGCATCACATGAGTCTCAATATTTCTGTATTGCTATCTTTCTTCATGCCCTGGCTTTATTGTGTGTTATAAGAATCTGTTTTCTTTGTTGTTAACCAATGTGATTTTTACATCTTTGGAGCTCTTCTTTAATTTGTTTTCCAAGCTGGAACATTAAACATTCCTAAGGCAGAACAGAGTTTGTGTTCTCTGGTAATTAGAAAAGTCCTTTACCAAAGGAAAAAACAAAACAAAGCAAAACAACCCAAACCCAAACCTTTTATAAAATGTGCATGACTAAACATGGCTCAACAAGGTTATAATGTTTACCTGACTGAAAGAGCAGAAAAAGACATTGTGCTATGACTCTGCAAAGAAATAATACCATGGTTTCATTCTCAGCCAGATCAAAATATATGCTTTTCATTACCCCTTAGTTTGGTGGGACTCAGACAGAGGACAGGTTCATGTTTACACTGTATGAACACCTCTACCCTCTACCAGTGGTGGCAAAATAAAAGTAGTACTGGGGATGTCTTAGAGGGTTATTAACTCTCAGAACCCCTAGTCCAGAGTGACCAGCCTGTCTGAACAGAGAGCTTTGGCTGGAACTCAGGAAAAAAAGGAAAGTTTATGACTTTTGGAAGAAGGGGCAGGCAATTCGAGAGGACTCAAGGATGCCATGAGGTTATGAAGGAAGAAAATTAGAAGGGACAAAGCCCAACTAGAACTTAATCTGGCTATTGTTGTAAAAGACAATTAAAAATGTTTCCATAAATACATTAGCAATAAAAGGAGGGCTAAGGAGAATCTCCATCCTTTGTTGGATGTGGAGGGAAACATAGTGACAAAGTATGAGGAAAAGGCTGAGGTACTTAATACCTTCTCTGCCTCAGTTTTTAACAGTAAGACCAGTTGTTCTCCAGGTGCCCAGCCCCCTGAGCTGGAATACAGGGATGGGGAGCAGAATTAAGCACCCACAACCCAAGGGGAAATGGCCAGGGACCGGCTACACCACTTAGACACACACCAGTCTGGGGGGCTGGATAGGAGCCACCCAGGGGTACAGAGGGAGCTGGTGGAAGTGCTCACCAAGCCACTTCACAGCACTTACCAGCAGCCCTGGCTAACCAGGACAGTCCCAGTTGACTGAAAGTTAGCAAACATGATGCCCATTTACAAGAAGGGCCAGAGGGGAGATCTGGGGAACTACAGGCCTCTTGGTTTGACCTCAGTGCTGGGGAAGGTTACAGAGCAGATTATTTTGAGTGCCCTCATACAACATGTACAAGACAACCAGGTGATCAGGCCCAGCCAGCATGGGTTTGTGAAAGGTAGGTCCTGCCTGCCTGACTGATATCCTGCTGGGACTGATATGACCAGGTGACCTGCTTCGTGGATGAGAGAAAGGTTGTGGATGTTGTCTACCTAGACTTTAGCAAAGTCTTTGACACCATTTCCCACAGCATTCTTCTGGAGAAACTGGCTGCTCATGGCTTGTATGGGTATATTCTTCATTGGGTAAAAAATGGCTGGATGGCCAGGCCCAGAGAAGGACAGTGAATGAACTTTAATCTAGTTGGTGGCTAGTCACAAGTGGTGTTCCCCAGGGCTCAGTACCAGGGTCCGTTCTGTTTAATATCTTTATTAATGATCTGGACAAGGGGATTGAGTGCACCCTCAGTAAGTTTGCAGATGACACCAAGCTGGGGGCAGGGTGTCGATCTTGAGGGCAGGTAGGCTCTGCAGAGGCATCTGGACAGGCTGGCTCAATGGGCCAAGTCCAGTTGTGTGAGATTCAACAAGTCTTAGTGCCAGGTCCTGCACGTGGGCCACAACAGCCCCACACAGCGCTGCAGGCTTGGGGAAGTGTGACTGGAGAGCTGCCTGGCAGAAAATAATCTGTGGGTCTTGGCTGGCAGCCAGCTGAACATGAGCCAGCAGTGTGCCCAGGTGGCCAAGGCAGCCAACAGCATCCTGGCTTGTACCAGAAATAGTGTGGCCAGCAGGACCAGGGCAGTGATTGTCCCCCTGTGCTCGGCACGGGTGAGGTCACCCCTCAAATACTGTGTTCAGTTTTGGGCCCTTCACTATAAGACAGATGCTGAGGTGCTGGAGCGTGTCCAGCGAAGGGCAACGAAGCTGATTCCTGAAGGATCTGGAGCACAAGTCCTGTGAGGAGCAGCTGAGGTAACTGGGGTGCTTTAGCCTGGAGAGGAGGAGACTCAGGGGGACCTTACCACTCTCTACAACTCCCTGAAAGGAGGTTGTAGCGAGGTGGGTCTCATTCTCTTCCCCCAAGTAACAAGCGATAGGACCAGAGGAAATGGCCCCATGTTACACCATGGGAGGTTTAGATTCAATATTAGGAAAAATTTCTTCACAGAAGGGGCTGTCAAGCATCAGAACAAGTTGCCCAGGGAAGTGGTTGCATCACTGTCCCTGTAGATATTTAAAACACGAATAGATGTGGCACTTAGGGACATGGTTTAGTGGTTGATTTGGCAGTGCTAGGTTAACAGTTGGACTCAAATGAGATTAAAGGTCTTTTCAAACCTAAATGAATCTATGACATTACAAACATAATCCCTGTGGCCAACAGAAGTTTTATGTAGCACTCTACATTTCCTTACTAACCTTAAAATGCGTACAGTAGAGGAAGTGAAAAAGATGTTTTTTCACTGAAAGAATAGCATTGTAAGCCACAGGAGAAATTACTCATACAGAAATACAGAAATCACATATCAAATCAGAATGACCAGATCTGGGGAAATCAGAAGACATAGCCATACGTCACTATAAACTGAGACTGAGGCAAAGCAGAAGACTGGATTAAACTAAGGCTGACATTGTAAAGTTCATTAAAAATTAGAAGTTCTAGGCTACAAAGAGACACTAGTTTTTTATAAAAATGGCAATGTTGAGTTTATACTATAAAATGTATTGTCCTTTTGTTTTTTTAATGTGTCTTGATGGCAAAATTCTCTTATTAACCTGGGAGACCTGTTGAGAGTTGTCAGAATTTCATTGTGGGTTTTTTATTATAGTTTTACATTCACATTTACTGAAGTCAAGTGATTTCACAAGAATTTCAGCTTGAAGAACAAAATAAAATGTTTCTAGCATGTATTGCACAAATAAAATTTGAAACTTTGGTGAAAACAAACTCTAAAACATAAAAAAAACCCTCTGAAAAAAATAAAACCATTATCTTACTTCTTTAAATCAGTCCGATGTTTCAGAGGACTTACACATTTTTTGGGTGCTTGATTTTGTCAGTGCAGGGAGTATGAAAAGGACCAAAATGTACTAGTGACATTACTTCAGTATTATCATGGAAGTGGACGAAATAAAAGAGTAAACTGAATATCCTTCACTTAGTCTGAAGCTGTACTGCAATCATGAACGAATTAATGCTTGGAGCAAGCACACCGCTGGAAATACGATTTTTTTAAGGGAGAGTTTTTAACTTTGAATACTAAACGAGAAATAAATTAGAACAGAAGTAAAAAGGAAAATCTTCAGCTTGCAGAATCTCCTGCCTTATAACTTCCTGAAAGTTTGAAATTCTCAGAGAATGAGATTTGTCTCCTCCCGTTGCTCATGGACAGCTCAATATTAAATAAAGGAATAAGTCAAATAAGGCTCCAAAGAAAACTTTTAGCAGCTGAGAAAGAAAGCCCAGGCACTTCAGCTCAAATGCTGTGATGCAGTTGGCTAAGTGGCTTTGGTGCACTAAAAATGGGGTAACTTCGCTGGCGGGCATGTGCTGCTGAAGGTTGTTGCAAGAAGGAAGCAGGGCTGGGGAGCAAGTGGCATGGACATACATTCGAAGCAGCAGCAGCAGCTCCCCATGAGCAGTCAGGGCTTCAGTTGGTTGCTCACTCAGTTTCCCACAGTTAAAAGCTGACGAGCTTGAAGCAGTTTGGGGCCGATAAGGCAAGCTGTAGTTAAAAAGGAAGGAAAGGCTTTAAACACCTGGGGCCAAACCCCTATCTGCTGTTGATCTCAACTGGAATAAAACAGTATGTGCAAGCCCAAGATTTGACTCCCAGCCTCTCATATGCATTCTGAAAACCACAGAAATTGACCATGGGGTATTTTTGGCTTTCCTTAGAAACATCCCCACAAAACCCCCACAAACACTGCTGTCCTTATGGACTAACACTTCTGTGCTTGCAAGGCAAAACTCATTAGCACACACACTCGCAAACACACAGTTATGGGTTGTACCTTAAACTGAAGAAGGCAGAGACCATTTGCAAATAAAAGAGACCAATTCCAGGTTAAATTATAAACAGTTACCAAACAAAATGGAGGCGATGTACAAGCCCTGACAAGCAGCTAAGGGCAAAACCTGTTGAACTAGTAAGACACCGAATGTCCCGTGGCACCAGAAAGTAAAAAATCTCCTATCTGACTTTTCTTTCTCTTGAAATAAACCTTTCAACCCAATTCTTTGTTTGGTGAGTGGGTCTGGACTGCCACTCTTCATTACTACAGACTTGATGTAGAAATCAACACAGTGATGCCTTTCATCTCTTGTATTATAAGAATTCAAATTCAATTTTTTATTTTACAGCACAGCCACACAATACCTCACATTATGGTTCTTGGTTGCCTCCATCCATTGAAAATGGCCTTGAAAAGAGATATAGAACATAAAAATAAAGGCTTCTTTTCCCCCGTAGTAGTTTGTTTCATCTTACAGACCATCTAAATTCACCACCTAAACCACAGAGTAATATAAGTAGAGTCTATTGAACACTGGACTCTTCCTAATTTTTTTTTTTTATTTTTTTTAATTTTTTTTTTTTAAGCAGTGCTGTAGTTAGCTGTTCCACAAAATCTGGGGTCTACAACTTTTGGTCAACTGTCACCTTTGTCAATAACACGCTAACATTCTAAGAGCCTTTCTTTACTCAAATACAGTGGACTGTGTCGCTTTTTCTTCTGTGCTCCTTAGAAGTGCATTATCAGACCACAGGGACCCTCAGTCCTGCTCTGTTTTACCATGGGCTGTGTGTCCTGATAGCTGATTTCTTAATTATCAAGCTTTGGCTTGTATATCTGCATAGTGTTTTTCAAGGTTTTCAGTTTGAGGGTTTGAATACAGTTTGTGTATTTTGTTAAGTGTTAAAGCAATACCAATACAAATACATAAACTTTCTACCATTGGACTTTCAAAATTACATGGTCATCATTCTTCTGCTTCTGCCTATGCACCTGACTCAGCAATTGGTGGTTAGTTCTGTGGTCAAGAAACTGTTTCATAAAGTCCCTTAAGGGGTCAGGTGGCTCAGTGGATGATCAGTTTGCTTTAAAAGCAACAAAATCCTATCAGTCTCAGCAGTGATCAGAGCAACAGAGGAAACAGCAATGCATAAAGTGTAGGGATGGAGATATCCATAGTAATCTGACTAGCTCATATTAAGAAAGGATTTGACAGACCTGCTGGGTTCCTACTTAATGCCAATCAAGCCTGAAAGGGACCACTTGAACTCAGATATTTATCTCAGACTGATTTGAATTATCCTCACTTCTTGATTTGGAGAGTCCAGAATAGGATACCATGAAGAGAGCGTGTTGATGTTTTCTATATAAAACAAAATTAAACCCATTCAAGTCAAGGAAATACACAGTGCAAGTGATATGAGAATCAGTCCCTTTGAATTTGACAACAGAAATAGAGCTTCATCAGGGCTGTGTGTTCTCAGAAAGTCTTTTGGGAAGTGAAAAACACATGAATTCCTCCGCATTGTCCCCTTCATAGCAATTAGGATCAACAAAATGCATACAGGGAATATCAGGAATATTATTCCTTTTTTTTCTGCCTAGTCAGTATAAGCCTTATGTTTCCTTTACAGACATAGCATTAGCTAAGTAGCTGCATTTGAGGTCAGGTCTGGATTGTCCTTTTTGTTAGGCTAATTCTGTGCACATCAAAATTTATTCAAAAGAAATTGTCTTAAAATATTACCAACACTTAAATGATCATTGCAGAAATCACAGGAAAGAAAGACAGCGCTTACCAAAACCCCAGTAAAGTACTTCAGATAGTTTTTCTTTCATTACCAAGCCGCGAGGGTCAAGAACTGTATTATTTGCAAATATCCACCTTCTCAGACTGTCATGAGCAGCTGTAACATACCCACTAGCAGCAATTTCCACTTGGCTCTATCCAGAGGGGAGAAACGTACCAGGAGTTGCATTGTTTATAATTCCCTCAACCCCAAGGGTAATTCTGTTCACCAATTACTTGAAATTAAAGTTAGGTAATTCGACACATCTGCTTGGTACCCGACCACAAACTACCTCTTAAGCAAACCAAAGAGTGGATAGTTTACTTCCACAATACTCTGCAGAATTTCATTATTGCGGCCATGACAGGAAAGGAAAAATGAGAAGTTATACAGACTCATGAATAGCTGGGGCTTGGGGGCTTTTTGGTCACTGTTGTCACTGTTAAGGGATCCCAATAGATCTGAGGAGGAGGAGGTTGGAAAGCAGTTTTCTTCCTGGGATGAGGGCTTCCAATCAAACACAGCAAATATAGTAAGAACTGAGCAACAAGAAGCCTCCACATGTAATGTTTGACAAAAAAAAAAAAAAAAAAAAAAAATCCCCCCCCCCCCGTGTTCTGTGGTTAGAAGATTTCATACCTTTTGTCTTTGCATACAGTTGCAATGTTACCTAGAAAAAGCTATATGCACCCAGAGAGAGAGTTACAATGTTACCTAGAAAAAGCTATATGCACCCAGAGAGAGAATTATCCACATTATCTACAGTATGTATTTTTTGATCTCTGAGGCCAGTCATTTAAATTACATAACTGAAGCCTGAGTTAGATAATATCTAGACTTGGAAATTTTTTAAAGTCGGGCGGACCTGTTAAACATTTTATTGGTGACGAGCTTGTGTACACACCGCTTCCGCATCTCTTTGTGAGTAATGAATTAGCTGCCAGGTATTGTGACTGAACTGTGTGACTCACTCCGTGGATTCATTTTACAGTCTGGTGAAACCAGTAGCTGGTAACAGCTATCCTTTGTAAGAACTTTTCACATGTTGTAATTCTACAGATGAACACTTTTTTTTTTTTTTTTTAACACAAAAGATTAGCCTGATAAAGTTTAAAAAACTACAACATGACTCAAAATTCATTCACATTATACTGAGCTATATACCAATCTGTTCAACTTAACATCTGTGAAGTGGGCCTCGTTCTCATTTTCATCAGGAAATATCAGGAGTCATTTCAAAGACACCATTATTCTTAAACATTATAAAACAAGTGAACAAGAAATGCAGAGCCACTATCTTTTACTAGTCAGAAGAGTTGATTTTTAATTGTGTCATCTTGTCCTTGTTAGCATCGTTTCCTATTTGGAAACTTAAGTACCAAATAAGTAGCAAGTGCTTTATTTTTTACCTCTGAATATGATTACCTTTTCAATCATATTCTGCATTTCATTTTTACTATGAAAGTTGTTCGTTGTCCAATTTCAAGCTGCAAAACTATAAAAGTCCATTTTGACTTCACTATAGCAGAACTAAAAGATTTTTTTGAACTAAGATTAAATTGATATACCTTGAGCTTCTGTCATTGTAATATGACATTAGGAGCATAGTCAAATACTAGCTTTGACTGTAAGTGTCCTGCTAAAGTAGTAGTCTACTGCAGAGTGCTTTTTGATGTATCAAAGAAATGGTACTATCTTTCAAACCGCATTCATATTCTAACCTCCAATCATCAAGGTAAAGTAATAGCAGGACTAAAGCATGATCTTTTTTTTACAGTTTCTAGAAGTCAGTACTATAAGGGATTGCCTAGCTTTGCATTAGATATTCATGTTTAAATGAACGACAGATAGGCTTTCCAATCCACAAACTCCATTAATTAGATTTTATCCTTTTCTCTGTCTTTTATTTTAGGATTCTTTACCCTCTCCCCTGCTGCTATTGCTATAGCTTCACTAATGGCATGCCAAGTAATTTATGTTTTTCTTTCCCTAAAGTTGAGATGCTCTTACTGGTACAATTCATAAATGTTCCTGTATAATGCTGATGGCCAACGACTCCATTACTCAGTGGGTAGATAACACTTTATTATATCTCAGGCATGTCACCTCCTGTATAGAAGGTCCTACCTTAAAAGACAGGGGTTTGTTTTGCAAAAAGTCTTGGTTAGTGGACAAAATGTCTTTGAAGAACTCTTAATATTTATAGATCTGTTATGACCAGGCTATATGTACAAGACAGACAGTCAGAAAGGCAGCATATAACCATGAAAAACATGAAGAGCAAGGAAAAGTACTAGCACTGAAGGGGCAGAGCTGGACAATGCAGTCAATCGTCAAAGCCAAGTGAGGTGTCTAAGACAAGGTAAGAGAGGGTTTGGGGTTTTTTTTCCTCCTGTGATAGTTCCTCCCCCCACCCCCACCCCTTTTTTTTTTTTCCTGGAAACTGCCAGTTTTCATGCTAGGAACGGTAGAATGAATCCTGACTTTTCCTTTTCTGCTTATCTATCTAGGACAAAATATAGAGCTCCACATTCACAGAGCAACAGGGGAGAACTTCTAAAAATATTTATTTACAAAAGTGAAACAATAAATCTGTTTTGATACTGTTGAATTGTTTCACTAGGATCAAAAAGTTTTTCACTGAACAGCTTGAACTATTGAATATATATGATTTAAAAGTTAATACAGAATAAAATACAAGTGTAGAGAGGAAAAATATGGGAGAGAAAAAGAACATAAATTAATTGTTTTATTTTGATTTTAAATCACTGAAATGTTTCCATTAAAATATTGTTAAAAACAGCATGTTCTTATGAAATATTTAAGAGAACATCCTTCTGAAAACAATTTTATCAACTCTGCAGAAAAAAAAGTTATTTCCATTATTTTTACCATAAATGTGTGATAAATATTGCTAGAGACAAACTTCTTGCTAATAAAAAGAGCCAGCCTGATTCTCTTGAGAACAATGGGTCCTCCCCACAGAACAAACAGATAATGGGGTGGTTTGGGCATCTTCAAAAGTAGTCTTCTAGATATGGAAGTGGTTTAAAATTGGACCAGTATTCCAGTCCCTATAATTAGGCAAAGATCTATATAATCCCAGTTTCTTCTTCTTCTAAATACAGTCTGCAAGGATTATAAAGATGGTCCATTAAAGGTGTGTGCATATTGTAAATGCTACACGGGCAACTCAAGTCTAAATGAAAACAAAAAGGAAAAAAAAAAAAAGCAGGAAAAGAAATATCTCTCTGGCATAGGTCAAAGGAAAAGGTTATTATGTTAAACTTTTCTCCCACTGAGAATCTTCAAATATACAGACTTCACCTACAGAAATCAGTACAACTGACTGGAATTTGCTGGGTTTGGTCTGGGATGCAAACCCTGGGAGTGAGAAAGCTGGTTGATCTCAAAGTCCCCAATGTCTTCTTTTCTGAGGCAGCTAAGCAGTGCGACTCACAAAAGCAAGGTCTCAGCGACACTTCTTAGTAGGTTTGCATTCACTTCTGCCTTTCAGTGTTAGGTGATAGTCAGTATCCATCAGCAGTGAGTCAGTGTATAGTACCTATGCATCATGAATACTTCCTCAGCTACCCAGCTTCTTTCACCCTCTTTTAGATGCACAGAACACGTTTTCTGAAATTCTTCCTTGTCACAATGAACCATGATCAGAAGCACATGCCTGATCGGCTTGTAATGTGCACATAGTAACAATGGATCCAGATACTGTATTCAATATAATAATACTGGATGCTGATATTGGCTCAATTGACACTGTAAGTTGCCAAAATTCATTGTCACACCAGAAACAAGAAAAAAAGTAATCAGGAAGAAGTGTGAAGAAGGAACCTTCTGGCCAAATTCAAATCACAGTAATGCTTTTATGAGTTGGAAATAACAGTGAAAGACTAAATGGAGCTGGTTTGGATTGCTGCTGAGGCAGAAATGACCAGAAAGGAGTGCTGGGCAGCCCTGCACTTCTCTGAAGGGTGCTCCTTCTGCAGCTCACAGTCTCTAAGTCATGGCACATGACACTGAACACACGGCAGCCTGGTCCCACTCTCCCGATTCACGTTGTTCTTACATGTAGCCCTATTTTGCCTGCATAAATAGGGAGGAATTTCCAATTCCATGGAGATACTACAAGTTTAGTCATGAAGATAATTAAGTCCTTTGGGCTTGAACTACCCAAACACTTCATACTTGAAAGAAATTCAGATATGACTCTGAATGTCTGGACTACTGCCATCTAAACAATTTGGATTCATTTGAGGTTTAAGATCAGCTCCAAATTCCTCTTCACATCAATTAATCATTCAGATATTTACTATTCTTATCATTTATATTATAGAATAGCTAGAAATTATAAGATACTCTATAGTTTGCTTTTACCAACAAAAGCTAGGTTCAGTCTTTCAAAAAATTCAAATCTAATCAACAAAGATAAAAAAAAAAAAGAAAAAAAAAGAGGTGGGGAAGAAAAAGAAGCTATACTATTAACATTCTATCCAAAGTCTAATAGAAGCACAGAGAAAGTTTAGTTATTTGCCCAGAAAAACGCCACATAAGATAAATGATAGACCTGAGGCAGGGCTCTAAGACTATTATCTCCCAAGGCAATAGGAGGCTTAGTTACTAGATCACATTACTCTCAACATTTTTCAGCAATAATTATTTCTAATTGTTATTGCTTAGTGCAGTTAAATGAAATAATTTTTAGACTTTCTAGAACTTTTAGAATTCCAGCATTCGAATAAATACAGTATCTGTAAATGATGGACATTAACAGAATGTTAACTTAGATCTCAAGGAACTTACAAAAGTGTAGGTACCTCCTGGTACTGCTGTGGTGGTCAGATAAAAGGGATCTTGGTACACATATAGGGACACTTGGTTGAAATCATGCTTAGATGTCTAGACGCCTTTGAAGCTAAAGAGAAAGGCAGATAAAGAACTATATTTATCTCCAGAATTAGGGAGCCTCTGGGAAGTATCTGTCCAAGCCACATTCTTAGCTGAAGTTTGTAATTTTACCTATATTTCTAAGTAGGATTCCTAAGGCTTATTCTTAGGGCTTTTTCTTGAAATTATGTGTTGATTTTTAAATCCTAAATATCTACCCTTTGTATTTATACCAAAATTTTACCTGCTGGTAACACTGTATTGCTTAAAGCTTACTATCTGTTGTGTGTTCACCATCAAGAATCCTCAAATCAAATGAAGAATCTGAAAGCAGAACTGTCACAATTGTAAATAGATTTTAAAACTTCACTTTCTTTTCTTAGCTGTGGGGTTTGAGTTTCTTTTGTGTGTCTGTATGTGTGTGTGTGTTTGTGTGTATAGGGGAGGACAGGAGGGTTCAATATGACCTGTGGTAAATATCAAATGGAATTTAATTAACGGCTCTGATGAGATACCAGAAAGATTGAAGCTCACTTCCCAAAACTGTATTAGTTTGTTGTTGCTGTTGTTTTTGTAAAAAAACAAACTGTTTTGCTGACACCTCGGAAATAATTATGATGGATACTGTCTTTGCAAAGGCAATATTGGGCTAAGTTTAATCTGGACTAAAGAGCTGAAGCAGAAAAATAAAGAAAAGAAAAATCCAAATGGAAATTTTGCACTGAATTGAGCTTATTTTGAAACTGTAACTGCTGCTGTGCCTGAAATATAGCACAAAGACCTTCTACTTTTCCAAAGGCACTGCAGCAATCAGGAGACAACTCAAAATGACCTTAAATGCAGCAAAACAAAACATAATACTAATGGGGATGGGGGTATAGGGAAGGTGGGAGGAATGAAAAAATTAAATTAACTTTACCAAGATTTCTGCAAACCTCTCCAGTAGAAGTTAACTGTCATGTGACAGGCACATTCCTGATGCTGGGCCCAGGATGCTGGGCCCAGGATATTCCCATTCTGTGTTGGAAGATCCTTCTTATTAAAATAGAAGGAATAAGAAATCAAAATTATGGTTTATGAGTTTATATGCATATAAGTACTGAAAATAAAAGTTATTCTAGCTCAACACATGAGTGCTATTTTTCTGTTGATTTGTATTGCCTGTGATCTGAAGTAATTGTAGTATTTTTCATATACTAGCATGGTAATGTCTGATTAATTTTAATTTTAATTCATCACCGACAGTAAATGTGTATATTGGTGTATATATATATATCCCTGTTATAAAGGCTATGCTTGTGTTACTTCATCAAAAGGACCAAACATTTCTTGGATGAAGATAAATCAGGTCTACCATAAACCATATCCAGAGCATAATTTCAAGAAACCAGGTGAATTTTATTGCAAACTCTGAGCTAACTGAAGGCTGGATACCTTTCAAACCTACCTTCTTCATGTGGAGAACATAGATAATTCAAGTGTAACTTTCTGATACAAACACTTTTTTCAGCCCTCTACAAAATACCTAAAGTAATTACGATGAAACACAGATAAATCATTTGCCAGCTTTTTTTTCCCCCCGTAAGCTAAAGTTTAGTCCCAAGCTAGTACAAATCCATATTTTACTGCTGATCAATGTAAATCCAGAATGATTGAAAGTAGAATTTAGACCACTTATATTTAAGACTACAAAATTAATGTCTTTCAAGGTTTTTTTACATAGAAAAACCTTCTGAAGTGCTATGTGATTCAATCTTCTCTCAAAAAAAAAAAAAAACCAAAACCAAACAAAGCCAAAATCAGAATTGTCAATACCCTAGAAATAGGTAAGAGTATGTCCCTGTTATACATAGTCATGTTATTTACTTTCTTATCCTCCTAGTCCAGACTGTAGCACCTTGGTTTAGACTGGTATTTTTATAATAATTTCCTGCTTCTCTAGGGTTTTTTTCAGCAATGTTTACCTAATTCACTACAAAATGAAGATATAAGATGCAACCTCAAAGACCATGCAAAGTACTGTCCAGTTGGTTAGGGACTGAAGGGATTCTCTTTCCTTACATGTTTAAATGTGCCCAGGTGAGTCCTATGCCTACAAGCTGAGTCCTGCTGTTTCTCAACTAATCATTTGAAAAATCAGGGGGGGGAGTAAAAAAAAAAAAAAAGGTAGAATAGAAAATAAAAATAAAAATAAAGGCTTCTGGTAGGTGAGCCACAGCAGGGCAATTAAGATGATATGGCAGAGGTAGACATCTGCTCCTAGACAGATACAGTTCCACTGATGCTATCTATAGCTACAATCCTTCCGAGAGATAAACAACATGCGAGAGCAACGTGCAGAAGGAAATGCCACACTGAGAAAGTGGTGATCGTGTGGCCCCTGTGGTCTGAGAAAGAGAGAGAGACAGCAAAAGAAAAAGGGAGGGGTGGCATGTGGGGCCTGTGCCAGGCACACACAGGTGACAGAAGTCACAGGACAGACGTGCATCAAGATGCAAAGCTGGGAAATGTATGAGAACTGACATTGGAGGGGAGCAGAATTACAGCAAAGATGAAAGGCACAACATGACCAAGAAAGGGAGGTGGAAACCTCCTCTCTAAGCTCTATGCGTAAAGTTACAGTTAATCTATGCCAAAATAAAATAAAAAAAACTCCACCAAAATTATTAGTGGATGATTTATACTCTCTGATTTGGAGACTTGGAGGGCTGCACAGAATTTCAAACTCACATTTAGGTTCCTCACTAACAAACTTAATCTGAACTATGCTGCCCAAAGTAGATTATTGCTATCTTGTATTACTGTTACAATGATTTTCAGACACAGCAGAAGCAGTATTCCCTCTTTCCCTTGATGTCAGGCACAGCCAAATCCTAAAGGAGGATGTGGTGTCTGCTCCAAATAACCTTCAAGACAAGGACTGACCCTGTTTAATTTAGGCAGGACTTGAGGCAACAGTACGCTCCACAACACTATGAGATAGGAGTTTTCTAAAGGTAAGGCATGTCGCCTCTGCTCATCACTGGCCATGCCACCGACTCCTCAGTTTATTTGCCCCTCAGTTCCTTGCAAGGAGAATTTGGTTGGTCTCCTCTGATGCCAGGAGTTCCATGTCCCACCAAAACTAAGGAAGCATCCTTCTTTCCTCCAGCTTTCCTACCAGAAAGAAGTCTTAGCATTCATTTGACTTAAGATATTCTGCCACTTTAAGAAACTCTCTGGAAAACTCACAGCAAGAATTTGAGGCCAAGTGGTTTGCAGAGATCACTGGCCAGAAACATCAGGAATGCCCTGCTGAGGACAGGACCTCTGCCTTGCATGGTGTGCTGTCTTCTGCTTCTGGGGTGGACATGGGGCTTGGCTGACATCAACAGAAGCTGAAAAACTGAAAAAACAAAGTGTCATCCTATCTTGTGTTGGAATCTCCAACCAATAATTATGAGTTTTCATAATGTATGTTATAATAATTATTCAGCCTGATTACACACCATGGTCTCATTCTGTGAAAAAAGTATTTCTTTTCTCTGCCTGGGAAGAAGATAGAAATATCAAACTAAAGAGCTTAATGTAAAATCAGAGTGGAGTGAATTTCAAATCCTCATGAAACCTTGTGCTTTGGTGATTTTTTTAAATTGCTACTCCTGAAAACTGTTCGTCAGAAAAACCTAAGTTTGAAATTTTCTGTTTATCTGAAGAAAGTAGAGCTGGACTTCATGTCTTTAATGAGCAATTCACCTGAGGCCAGATTCTGCTATCCTGAGTCGGTTCATACCCGAGCAAGGGTGATGGATTTAGATACTTTTTTCCCCTGGATGCTCATAAACTGATTGCATTTCTCTCCAGCATATTCATTACTGAAAATTGTGCAATAAGGCTTTCTGTTAGTTTAACTTCACTTTTCTCTTCCTTATTCTACACAGAATAAGCTTGAACAATTGAGTGATGCAGCTGTTGGTTGTTGGTTACTTATTCATTGGGTTTGGGTTTTTTTTAGATTGTTGCATGTCCCTTTCATTCTGCTTCTTTTAAATTGCACATTCACACATGCAAGCATCAACATCTCTTCTGAGACATGTATGCTGGAAAAACTCAATCCTGTGAATGCTTACAGGAAGTGAAAAAAGCACAAAGTGTAGAGTTCTAGTGTACATGACTCAATGAGCTTCATTTTTAACTGTAAGTGTAAAACCAGGTCAATGCTTTATTAAAATTCATCTACGTCTACATTAAAATATCAAAACATGAACACTATCAGCAAGAAACAAAATTCTTCTACTAATGTGTGTTATTAATGTATATTTCTGCTACGACCATACAATTAATTCTGCATATTCTGTACATAATTCGGTTATCTGGAGGCAGTCAAAAAAGGTTTGATCCTTCGAGTTATAAAAAAAAGTTATCATTTCGGAGAATGTGGATTTCCTCTTTTGGAAAATCTACAACAACCACCTATCTGCAGAGAATGTCAGTTCCTAAGTTAGCATCCCTAATGGTCATCAGAGTATAATATTTCCTGGACGTTACAGGTGATAATGTAGCTTTGTTGTTCCCGTCTATTAACTCTTGGGGAAATCTGACAGCTGTGGAATGCATTCTGTGTGCTTAATCCTGCAATATATACTTGATTGGTAACTATATTGATTTTATTACTCTGTGCTCCTGCTGTTCCACCTTTTTTTCTTTTAAAGAGCAAACTGAAATGTCTGGGGTTTGTGACAAGTTTTGAGTTTTAGTATAGCAAAGGAACACCATGCCTTTTGTGTTTCTTAACGCGGAAATAGATCTGATAAAAAATTTCACACCAGTAACTTCAGAAAAATATTTTTAAACATAATTTTGTGTATTTTGCATTGTTTGATTCTAACCCACTGTGCTACTTTCAGGCAGCAGATTGTCATTATGACTGTACTTTGCTTTTTCCCTGGCATCTATGACTTGAGTGTCCCTCCCCCATCCCAGCTTTGCTTTGCAAGCTTTTTCATCTTTTCTACCTTGCTGGAGGCATTATTAGGGCATTTCACCTTTGACCAAATGGGCAGACGAACATCCATCCTCTGGAGCCAGTACTAGTGCTGTTTGGTAGATCAGCTCTCACATGGTACTGAACTGTGACCTCTTCTTCTGTTCAAAGACTAAATACATAAACTTGAGTTTCCATTGGTGCCAAGCCTGGGAACCTGAGTTGCTCCCTAATCCCAGGTCTCACAGCCAGCAGCACAATGGGCAGCTCACCATGCCAGCCAGCCAGCCTGAAAGAATGTCTTTATTCTCTCTTCCTCAACAAATTGCTTATTGTTTGGCCCACAGGGTGCTAGACCTTGTGAACTGTCCAAAACTTTATTTCTTTTCTGTTAAAATTTCTTCTTTTTTTTTCCTTTGATTTTCTTTATAAATAAAATTAATTTCTATTCTCATTTTTTAGTAATATAATTTTAAAAGATGGCTGCTACTTTTCATCTTTTTTCAGAGTATATCTGCCTTTTGGAAGCCTGCAGGAACCACAGAAATGATACAAGCCCTGCAGGTTTAGACGCCTTAGAATGAAGAGTCTGTGGAAATGTTAAGTGCTACTGTAATGCAGTGCTCAATATTACTTAAAGAAAAACAGAGGCAAGTGCTCAGGGGCATTCCTGAATTTCCAAAGATGCATACCACCTCCCTGCTTTTGGCCTCATCTTCACTGTGGCTACAGTGTGCCCACTGTACAAACCAAAAGTGTAGGGCAGGATACGTACCTTGGGGCCCTACATTTTGGAGTTGTTCAGGGGTAGTTGTCTTCAGAGGAAGTTAAAGCAGGCTGCCTAGGCTAGTCTGTTATTTATGTCTTGAGCTATTTCTGGAAGCACCTTTTGTCTTCAGTAAATCGTGGACACAGTTGCAGGACAATTGTACAAGTCAGAGCTAGGCAGAGTATCAGCGAGGTAAGGTGGATTTTGCAATATTCAGCCAGATTTACCCGGGGAAAAGAAGAGCTCCACAGCTGAGACACCACCACATGAAGAGGGGAATCGTGCTCCATAAATACAGCTAAAACCAACACAGGACCCAGGACACCCCTATTTTTTTCCCTCATCCCCCTCATCTCAGTAATCCTGTGTTGAGACATGTTCACATGTTCAGTGCGGAACCTTGTCCCTGTTTGGAGATAGGGAACTGGGACAGGAATATCCTTGTAAACAGCAAGATAGGTTCTGATCACCTGGAGAGTGACAGTTAAGATCAGTTTAAACACTCATGCATTTCTCAACCAGTTCTTGCCCACACTGCTTAGGAAAGGTGACAAAATTACCAGCTTTCTGGAGCCATACATGATCTAAGAATCACACAAATTTCTTGAAAGTATATGCATGCACGTGTGTGTGTGTATGTGTGTGCTTATATATATATATATATATATGTATGCATTTAATATCCTTTTCAAGTATGAGAATGGCAGCACAAGAGTAGAAGAATTGCAAGACTAAAACGTCCACATTAAGCTGATGCATGGTACATACCAGATGATATATATACTGCCTTATTGTTCAGTTGCAGCTCAGGAAGCTAAATGCATAATTTAAGATATATGTATAGTCTAAGGGTCAAACGCTGTCAGTTACACGAGTGTAAATCAAGAGCAATTGCACGAAAGTGACTGAAGTTGCAGTACCCTGGCTTTACACAAGTGTTGCTGAAAGCAGAATATGAGTCCCTATGTGTCATCAATACAGCTGAGTTAGTGGTACTGAGGGAATTTTATGATATGCATGCACCTAAATCCTTCACTCTTTTTTTTTTTTTTATTATTCTTTATAATATTATCTTTTAGGTTTCTATTTTTGTCTCTGTTTTTAAAGGAATAAGGGGCTCAAATCCTGATTCTGTAAGTGACATCTCTACCTCCTTCATCTACCAAACTTTCTCAGCCTCAATTCATAATGACATGACAAACACCTCATAGCTGCAGAAATTTTATTTGCCTTACTTACATTTAAGATCAGTCTGAATTTACATAAATGCAGAATTCTGAACCTCAGGCAGGATGTTGCTAGGCTGGCTGGCTGACTGCATGTAGAAATGCATCCTTGATGTTCACTTAGTTCTCTCAGCAATTGTACAGGCTGCAAGGAAGGATCGGGAAGCAAAATTTCTCAGACATGTTGGAGAGCAGGTTTTGGATGCAGCAGGAGAGCTTGTGGACCTGGCTGAAGCGAGTATAGAAACTTGGCAGCTCAAAGGAATATCACCTGTGTTAAAAAATCACAGGACAATTTTCTGAGCCAATGCTTCCTGGGTTTGTTATTGAGAGGTTCAAGGGAGAAAAAAAAAAAAGAACTTGCACGAGGTGCTGATTGCAACATACACATCTACAGCACAAAACAAAGAGGTATAAAAACTTATAATCTATTGGGGAACTAGCAGAGTACCTGTCATATATACCTGGCCTTCAATGACCTTGTTTTGCATGGAGAAAGAATATATGATTTTCTGGGTTGAGAGAAGGTTTTTAATTCTGAAAGGAGGTTATATGTTAAATATATGGTAGCAGTCTATTCAATAATAGAAGTCAAGTCCCTTACTTCTGGAGGCAGAATCTGGTATTCTATCACATAAAATAATGCCATTATTTCTTAACATGCTTTTAAATTGAATGTATTATTTTTAAATCACTTTTTTATGACATTCTGGAATACCTAGAAAGATTTAAAAAGCTCAAAAGTAGATTCCCCAATATCACATAATCAAAAATGGCTGAATGAATTTGAGACACACTTACCAAAAAAAAAAAGCCATTTAAGATGACAATGATCAACTGTGGGGGCTTTCTGCTTCAAAAGAAACAGAACAAATGTGTCTGAAATAAAAAAGGCTAAACAGATCTTAACACCATAGCGATAATTACAGTTAGACTACAATTTCTAAAAAAAAAAAAAGAAAGAAAGGAAAAACCCCTATAATGTATTATGATTGATTTCAGAAGGTTAAGACAAATTTAAATACTGTGTACTGAAAACATTTATATAGAAATAAGTGCATAAAGATCCAAGATTTATTTATTTACTTTTAAATAAAGACACATCCATATATGTGTTCAATACACACACACATGCACACACACCTGCTTAGCCAGTTAGAATACTGTGTAGGTATAGATTTGTCAGGATCATTTGATCCCAAAAGGATTTGTATAAGAAAAACTTCTGTTTCAGAGAAATGATGTCTCTAGAGACTGATAGTGATGATACAATAGGCTGGAGTTGCTATTATTATTATTAAAAAAAAAATATTACTACTTTTTCTGACTATGTTTCTTTTTTTCCCAGTGGAATTCTGATTCCAGACATTCTACCAGCCTGACATCCACTGGGAAAGTGATGACACCATAAATTATTTAAAGGTTTGAAAACCACAAGAACTACTGTATATAACCAGATTGGATTGACTTTTTAACTCTTTTGATTAATAATACATAAAGCCTTAGATATGTGAATTGGTTGAGTGCTAACCTGTTAACAAAAGGAGTAGAAGGGATGAATTCTGACGTTTCTCATAAGTTATTCTACTTAACACATTGGCCAAACCAAACAAACAAATGGAGTACTCTGCCTTAGTCTTACACCTTCAACGCACCATCAATATTTGATGACTGCCTAATGTCTCTATATATCTGGCCATAGATGATGTTTTGATCATCTGGCTTCCCAATTCCAAACTTCCCTGCTTTCCTCTGCATCGGTCAAAAGACACAACTAAAATTTAGAAACAGTTTCAATATCCTGGTTTCTTTTTCAACTTTCATTTTAACAGCACTAACTACTCAGAAGCGAAAAAATGATATTTCAGTCTTCAGCAACAAAGAAGGGCTAGTATTTCCTCAGTTGATGACATTTTGTGCTCAGCAGCAGGATGGGAGTAGATATGTACGCGGCTTCAGAAAGATTTCATGTTCTACCCTTCCATTGCTGGCTCTGTTTCAATTATTCCCCAGGTTCCTAAGTTTTGGTCTCTTACATGCTGGTTTGGGTGGAGCACAGAAAAAAGTGTTGGCCTTTCTCTCCTCTTCAAGTACAGAGGAAGATGCATGGGGCAGCCTGCATTTCTAAGCAACAAGAACAATTCCACCGGAGACAGACCACTTTGCTTCTGGGTAGCCTGACCCGTGCGTCAGGAGACAGGCTATTCAGGGTGACTTCAGTATGATATATTAGTTTACAATAACAACTGCTGCTTCTTCTGTGCAGTAGACAGGTACTATCCCTCTGGATTATTTTCTATTATGCCAACTGAAGCTTGACTGCCTTAGATGTAGGAACAATATGAAGCCCATCTTTATCTGTTTCTCTTTAGTCATTCCAGCACACTTATCTTTTATCCATGTAATTCAGTTCTCAACTTCCTTCTGCACCAGACACTGACTCCCCAGTCAACCTGCAGAGTGTCCAGCCACAGAAACTGTGATCAATTCTTTTTGCCTCTTGATGTGCCCATGGAGCCATCCTTTCCTGGTACCCTTAAGGACAAGTATTTGTGGCTGCCCATTGGCCCACTTCTACATGTTTTAAAGCTTCTGTACTAGCAGGATGACCTTCATCCATCCTCTGTTCAGGACCACCAAATGATGCCTCACCAAATATTTTTTAAAATCCTAAAATTCTTTGTGAGATTAATCTATGCATAAAGGAAGGAATATTTCAATTCAGTGGCACACCCTACAGTTTCTGTCAGTCTATCTTCCCCAATTTGACCAGTTATTTTGGTGTAAATTTCTATTGATGCCATTAGAGGAATACAAATGAATTTGTAACAATATGAGTAAAATCAGAATACCATCCCTGCTCTGAGAAAGAAATGAGGTTCAATTTCTTACTAAAATACAAACTTCATATAATTATAAAAGCCCCCAAATTATACCTGAATTGGGTCTCACTTATGACATCAATAACAAATGTAAATTTTTTATCAACATTTATTAGATGTTACTGAGTGCCATCACCTGACTTTCATACACACAATTACTGTGTGGAATCTGTTGTCAGATTCTGTTTCCCTTTCTGACTTTTGAGTATCACCCAGCTTGTTCATAGCTCCCCCCAAAATAATGGAAGTATATTCATATTCTATTAAAAATTATAAGAATCTTACTTATAGTTAATTTATATCCACACCTTTTTTTTTTTCCCTACATACCTGCCATATCAGTAGCAGTGTAGGCACATTACTTACTTAGCTGTTATGGTTGTACACATTGCTTGAACAATCCATTTCTGTTCTAAAATAAAATTCTAGCTACAGTGTTATTTTTGCACATTTTCTTACTGTATTTTAAGGTCTAACCAGGGGATTGAGGCCAGCATCTGACTTTACTATAATAGCAAGTATCTTTCCCGTAGTATCTTTCAACTGTCATTAAAAAAAAAATAAAAATAAATCAGCATTTGTTTTCTTTTCCATCTGGGATTATGTGACAAAATGATCTCCTGAATCTAATCAATTATTTTTCTTCTATATCTTTTGCATTTTCCTGCAGAACTATTTGCAAGTATAACAGAAAGATCCTTTAGAGATAATCTGGTGATTATTATAAATTCAACCTTGGACGCTGCAGGCATTAAAAGATGAAAATTGCCTAAAGTCCACTGTTGTACAACAAATCTGTACCTCTGGACTCCTGTCCTGAGGTGAAAATGCAAACCAGAGAGATATTTAGAATCATTTTGACAGTTCATAAAATTAAGCAGGGATTAGGGATTCTCTCAGAAATAAATAAATAAAAAATATAATGCCACAGGGCCCAAACAATGTTAATCACATCTCCCTGCAACAGGTATTACTGCAACCCACTTTTTGGGAAGAAAAAGAAGTCATATAATTAATTCTGGCATGTATTTAGCACTGATGATGCCAAATTAAAAATCTGAGTATGTGAGTTCAACATGTTAATACATTTATGTATGCATACATACACATACATAATTAATGTATAAACTACCCATTCAGTTTAAGTTCATACAGTTATAGGTTCCTATAGAAATGTTGTACATCTTGTATATTCTATTTTCTTCTCAATTTTATGGATTAGCCCTAATATTGCAAACACTTGAACATATACTTAACTTTACATAATGAGAATATCTTGCTGATTTTAGGATCACTCTCAATCTACATGAATTTAAGCAAAAGTCTAAGAGTTTACTGGGATTGTAATCTATAGTGCCAGTCATTTGAAATACACATTTAATAAGAAAAGAATTGAAATAACTGCAGTAGGCATAGATAACTTTGATCTCTGCTGCATTTGCAGCAGGTAAGCAGCAAACATAGCTAAAACTAATTCCTAGCCACAAAGTGTGCAGCTGACAACAGAATTACATTCCGCGTAAGCACGGAGTTTTACAGTCACACTCCCAAAATTGCCCACCCTCCTGAAAGACTTTTCAATACAGTTTTAAATGTTTCCTTTCCTTTCTGAAACCAATAGACAACATTGCAATACTGAGCAGCAGCACTAGTCCACTTACAAGAGCGCATATCCTTTTCTTGCTGGATGAACAAACTTGAATATACTGCATTTACACAGTGTATAAAATAAAAGTTTCACTGTATTAGATTATTATCATGTTTCAATATCTTTGGAAAATGTTCAAGTTAATGTAACACGCTTCTAACAAAGAAAAAAATAGAACTAGCTGAACTGGAGTCAAAACTTTTTTTTTTTTTTAATTAAAAAAAAAATTAAAAGCCTAGAGGTATGTTTCAAGTTTTTCTTTATGCTCAAATTTTTGTCACTTAAGCACTGAATTTTAACCAATTTCTTTTAATGATGTAAATACTATGTAATAGCACAGTTTAGACATTTGCATTGTAATTAATTTCCATCTTTAAGAATTTCTTATGAAAATTATTTTCCATCCCACTCTAGTCCACAATGCTGACTGGAGCTGGAATAATACATCACACAAATGTTGATTTTAATATTTAAACAAATTCACTTTGGATTTACATCCCCTTTGGGCTCTACTTTCCATGAATACTCTGATAAACAAACTTACTGCAAGGAGGATCTGCTGGGAGGACAAATTATAAACAAAAATTGAAGAATACACGTGGGATATGAATTTTTGAATTCTAATCATCAATTGTTGCACTAGCAATTAAAGCTGACTGGAGGACAATATTTCCATGCTACGTTAACTTTCATGACTTCATGTCTTCATGCCTAGTTTTGTGTGGTTTGTTTTTGTTTCTTTTCCTGGAGAAAACAAAAACTCTTTAAACCGCTTTGGTGAAAATGCCCACATTATGTGAGTGTATGTCTGTACACCACAGCCAAAAACACTAAAAGATCCAGACTGAAGTCCTTTCTCAGCCTGAATCGCATTTTACTCAGTTTCATCACTGATTTTTATCTGTGATTACTCTGTTAGCGGGGGATGGAACCTGATCCTGGGCTTTCTATGTCCAAGGCCACTGTTAAACCACAGGGCTGTCAGCAAAACCAAAAAGCTTATTTCACCCCTTCTCATTCCCCAAAAATATTCAGGTCAAAGTATGATCATGGCTGTCAGTGGTCCCGTCCAAAGCATGAGTATTAAACAAGGACAGCCTCTGAGGCAAGGCTGGGTTCCTGTCCCCTCACAGGCTTGCAGGGGAAAGCCCTGACGCTTGCTTCCCACCCGGCGCTGCCATCGTTGCCTGCATAGCTGTGCCACAGGCCACCCGTGTGCCCGAATAGCCATGGGGACTCCCAGTCATAGCAGGGCACACTGCCCACGCCATTACTTAGCAATCATCCCGAAGAGCCAAGGATGGCTTTTCATGTTGGAGTATTTCTTCTTTGCTCTAGAAGAAAGAAATTGAGAGGAGATATAGGAACTAAATGCTACAAGGAAAGCAAGACTGGTCTGAGCTCTACCACCTCGCTGTTGGCCACCTCCCTTCCCCATAGGAGTCAGGGCTTGCACACAGCAACCTCAGGGTGAATCTGGAGGCTGACAGGCTTTGAAGATGGATAAAGGAAAAGAAGTTTCAGCTCTTTTCCTCACATTTTCCTCTGTCTGGGCTGGGTTCCCAGAACAAATAGCCTCTTCACTGTAGCCTCACAACGAGGTGATACTCGGTAATGCAAATAGTGTTGCGGTCTGCCACTAGCTGCACAGTCCCGTCCAAGCCATGATCATATTGTTCAGTTTGAACCCAACCAATATGAACTCAGCTTTATGGAGCAATTAGTATATCTCTGACCCTAACATCATATAAAAGGCCATAGCTGCAATATAAAGGTCATGTTTGCAAATAGGCTCTTTATAAAGGAATTAACAGGTATAGATCTGTGCATGTGTCTGTGTACAAGTTTTTTGGTGTCCCTAGTCATAAGCAGAAGCTTAAGCAAGACCTCCACCTTCTGGATTTTATCACTGGTTTGACAAGTAGCCATCCATAGTGCCAGTAAGGAGACCCACACTTTTGTCAAAGCAGTTGGCATATGCCTAAGTAATTTTAGCCAGAAATTACATCAATAGCAAGTCCTTCTTCTTATAGACCACTGGAAAGTGAGCTTTAATTTACTTTTACTTTTGTCCTTAGGATAATAGTTTCTTACTTACTTATGTCAGTGGTCAATAGCATAACAAATCCTTCATCATGAGCATGTGTGTATCACTTTTCAGCAAACCCTGGCCTTTTGAGGTGAAATGATATACTGCCACTTATTTTCAAATTGACATCTCTCCTGGTTGCCAAGGCAAGTTAATTTGCAAATCAGCATTTTGCATGAAGCTTTTAAGCCAGTCCAGCTAGGCAATGGCTGCCATTGCTGTATAATTAGTGTCTAAAGCACTTAAAATTAGATTATTTAAAAAAAAAAAAAAAATCCAGAAAGATCAGTAATTTTGCTCTGTACGTGGCCAGAGACCATTTTGCAGACTGAATAGAAGATATGGAGTTAGAAAATTACAGCAAGGCTCCAATCTGATCAGAAAGGAATGAAAGATGTGCACACAATAACAGCGGCAGACTTGAAGTGAGAAATGTTAGTTTTACTGTTCTTCAGAAAAATAAAAGAGACCCCCACATGCACAATTAATTCACAAACTGCATGACTTAGATACCAGACAACAGTAGCAAGTGGCAGTTAGAGGAGAAAGTAGTCATTGCAATTGTATTTGCATTCAGTTAAGATGTTTTTTGAGCACAGAATTGAACCTGAATTTGGCCTAAATTTCAGCATTTGACTTGAACACTGCCAAAGACTTGCAAAGTTTCTAGTTATAATTTTGGTTTGTGATGAAGACAGTCAAGAGAGAAATTTGTTTATGAGGGAAGTGTTCTTTTTTTGAGACATCTTTCAGTTACAAGTTCATCCATCTTTAGAAAAGCTTTTGATTTTTGAACCAATTAGGTACTGAGGAGAAAAAGGTGAATATGGAAAAAGAAAATAGAGAACGTTCTAAGAGATAGTCTGTTTAAAAGAGAGGCAGGTGGCTGGAGAGAAAAGAAGTGAAAAAATAGGGAAGTACCACAAAGCTTGTAATAGACTACATGTAATACATCTATTTTGGTTTCTTTACATTGGCCTTCTAAAATCTTACTCAAACTTTTCCATCCTTTCATGTCTATTTGGTATTTTTTCTTGTGCTGGCACAGAAATGGCTTTATATTCAACTCCACTTACCACTAAATGTCTATCAAAGATAAATTACAAAGATTACAGGCTAGTCATTGAGGTAAAAGGACTCACAGGTTGATCAAAGTCCATCCAGTACCTCAGCTTTCCATGAGTCTGGTGGCCTTTCTACTTGCCCGTACTAACATACTGACTTGCATAATGAGAAACCTTGGACAAATGCAGGCTGTGTAGCATCTCTGCAGCAGAATTCAGGGGGAAATTTCCTCCTTCTATTGTTTTATTTACACTTGACACATTTCCATGAGGTAAGCTAGGGGGAGAACTTGCATCACAAGTGTCACAAGCATCTGTCCACTTATTTTTCAGCAAATATCTAGTAGCATTACACCAGGGTAGCAGTGAGGGCGCAGTTACTGTAGAGCTACTGACCCAATGCACATTCGTAGACTAACATTGCTTTTGATAAGTAGGTCGTTCACCTGTAGGTTTGGTCTCCACTCATCCTCTCCTTGCAGTGTCATAAATCCTTTTGTGAGAGGGTTTTTTTTAAATGTAGAATTCTTTGTTCAACCTTAATCCTGAACCCAACCGAGATGTAGAACATCACTGAGTGACTTGGACAATCTCCAGGAAAGACAATTAATATAAATAATGTAAAAGAAGGTGGAAGTGGAAGAAAGATGGGGCCAGGTTGATTTTTCATGTGGACATTGTCCCTGTAACAAACATAATGCTAGCTGGTAAAAGGCAAGTTTTGACACTGTTATTAGTCTGTGGGTGCTCGGTGTGTAAATCATATTGATGCACGTGGTTGACACGTCAGGGGTATGTGGAAAATAAACTGCCCAGTCTCTTTGGGCCTAATAGTTTACAGACCTCAATGATATACTGTAAGGTTGGTGCTGTTGACTTCAAAAGCAGTAAATCAAAGTGCCACCAGAAGGTGCTGACAAAATTAAGCAACCAAGGTTGAACAGAGAACAAAAGCTTTTCTGCATAGATAGTTATTTCATAATCAGACCTTCTTATATTTAATTTATACCTTTATTTAGCTTTTATGAAATTGCTTTAATTCTATATGGGCAATAGGTTTATAAATCAATTAACACTGCAATCCAAAGGGTCTCCAGTAATGGTATGTACTTCCAAAAACTAAGCTTCACTAAGTATTGGCTTTGGTATTATTAAGAAAATCTTATATTTTATTACAAGAATGCATGGGATTGCTGAATAATAGTTCATGTTAATTTGTATATTTCATAAATAACATCTGAAAAGGCCAAAAATAAAATGGCTTTATTGGTCACATCTCTTTTAAATGCTGTCAGGGTAGAATTCCTTTTATTCACTCACAAGGAATGGTGTCTTTACCAGTCCTGCATCTCAACAACTCCTATGATTGATGTTAGTGTGGATCCAACCTAAAGGTATGAATCTGAAATGCGAACTCTGGGAAAGCCTAAATCCAGGGCAGTGTGTCTTGATCCTGTTTATTTTCAGTATTCAAAAGGACAATCTGAGAGAAGTATGGATTTGAGTTTGGACATAGATTTTATGGGTTAATAATATGTGTATACACTTTGCTTTAGAGAAACAGGCAAGGTTTATTTGGTATTTGTAAGACTGCTTAAATATTTCTTAAACCAGGAGTCCACGTTAACTCACATAAGTAACACACTTATCTTAGTGGACAGAATAATCTGAGAAGATGTTTCTTCACCAATAATCTGCCAAAAGTTGCCCTGGCAATTACACCTTTTATATGGAAATGAGAAACGGTGAGATGCAAACACCATAACAAAGTGAGACAAACTCCTTGCACTGCCTGGCAAGGTTGTTTCAGTGAAGATGTTAGCTGTCACTAGCAACTCCTAATGTGCAACATATCTGAAGGTGAACATAAGGCCCAAGACCAGAATGCAAGAAACCTACTGCAGTATCAGTAAATACATATAGATTAACTCAAGCCAGGATTGGAAAGTAAAGAGATGGTCAAAAAATCCTCACAACGCATTTCAATTTAAGTTGCTAAAAATCTTTCACTCCTTCTGAAGCCTTCTTTGGAACATCAGAAATGGAATCCAACTACGTCATCCCTGGAACAAAATAAGAATCAGCTGCACAGCCTTACAACAACATCTATAGACATGGCACAGGTGGATACCAAAGTTTCCACCTGTTTGTAGCATTTTAAGCCCTTCTCCCAGTCTGGCTTCTCAGGTGATGGTATGCAAAGAGGAGATCATAGGAATAGCAAGGGAAAAACTCTGCTCATTAGAGATAATGAGTGGAAGACACAAGACAGAATGGTAGCTTCCAGTCACAGTACAGCTGTGTCAGTTCTCAACCTGTTGCCATTGCTTCTGTTCCACCACAGTTTTGCCCTGTAAGAAGAGTAGTTGATCAAGTGAAAATATAGCATGAGGAAAGCACTTGAAAGGAACTTTTAATGTTATCTGTCTGCTTGCTAACATTTGACAACAAAACATACCAGACTCAATTACCCTGGAGATCCTGAGGAATAATAAAACAAAACAAAACAAAACAAAACAAAACAAAACAAAACAAAACAAACAGTCAAAAATACCTCACACTTCCCAAAACCATCTGAAGTCAAAGAACATGAAAATGACGCTTCACTCTCTTGATGTTCACAGTGTGCTGTTCTGCTCACAGAGAGACCAGGAGGTTGGTGAAAAAAACAGATATTAAATGACAGTTGCTGAGCAGAAACATATAGGTAGTTCCATATTGTTTCTCTTCCTGCCCAATAGAAAATGTCAATCACGAGCCCACCAAAACTTCAGAGAAGAGGACAGTGTGCATCTAATTCTCTGTCCTATTTAATCAGGGATTTTTTTTTTCCTGCATAGTAAAGGAGAATTATTGCCATTTGACCACTTCGTTTAACCAACAGATTAAGTTACTTGAGACAAGAAGTTGAGAGCTGCCACTATAGCAAATAGATATGTTTCTGCAAGCAACGTCACCACCTCAAATAGGCAGCACTAGCAGGCTACAAAGGTGATTTTTGCACTGCTAGGCTAGTTGCTGACATCCTAGAACCAAAACTGCCTGACCTTTCTCAAGTCTCCCCGAGATTTACAAAGTATGATATGATTTTGACAAATTAGAAAGGGAAAACACTAAAAAACTTGTAAAGAACAGAAAAACATTCATTGTAGGTCAAGGATGCAGTGCCCTGGTGTAATCAGGGACATAAAAGAAATCAATACCACACCTAGCCCTTGTAGGAAGAAAGGATAATTGTCAATCACAATTAGCTGCATGTTTACCTCTTAAATGCTGAACACTTTCCAGTTTCTTCCCTCATTGTATACGTATGCTTTTCAGTGTGCCCTATTCCCATTCACTGTGTCATCCTCTCCCAAGTTATTCTGTGTGTGCTTTTATCACTGTTTCCAATTTCCCATGCTCTGCTGGCTTGGGTTTGAGTGGCAGTGAGGAATCTGTAAGCAGGTGTTGTGGAAGTGAAGCGTGCCATTCGGCCCGTACATTAGGTAAAGTAACGTTCCCCTGGGAACTCTAATGCTTACAACTGCATCAGCCCCAACTGTTCCTGCGAGAAGAGGAAGAGGCCAGTCCTGACCTGTTCTGACCAGATGTTTTGGAAATGTGCCCATTTTTAGCAGATAGAATAGCTGTTAATTTATCAAAAGTGTAATAGGTATTAACAAAGCAGATTCTTTAACTATAACCGGGTAATAAAGTGCAAAAGAAATTAGGAATATAGAAGAGGCTATGTTTGAATGCATAGGACTATATTCAATACTAGTTTAAGACAATTTCCAAGATACTCTGGTCTGTTTAATAGATATGATATGACTGGTTTAGACATGAATGCAGAAAAAAAGAATCATTTTTTATTAGCCTGTGCCAAAATTGTCCAGGAATCTGTGGAAACTAGACATAAGAAAAAGGGCAAGACACCTAACGTAAAAAACTCCTGCTATAATGAAGGCAACTGAGTTACAGCTATTGAGGCTCTTTTGGAAAATTTAAACCTTCTGTTTTGAGCTCTCGAAGGAGGGAATCGATATTCCACAAACAAGAGGAAACTGTGTTCATGTTCTCTTATCAATATCCTTTCAAAATGCTGAAATGAGGAAGAAACAATTATTAATAAAAAACAAATATTCTGCTTTCCTTCCTCCTCTCTCCCCAAATTTTTAGCCCACCAAGAGCCCACCAATTTTCTTAATTTATTTTTTTTTTAAATGAATACTTCTTCCCAGCATAAATATATGAAAGCAGTCATTTTTTTCTTGTCATCAAGCATTAGCATTTTGAAGTGCCAGGTTTTCATTCTGTTTCCCATGTCCCAAAGGGGTAAATGCATTTTTTTCCTATGAGGGAGTTACAGTGAGCTTGCACTCCAGGAAACAAGAACAGAATGGGGTGCTGGGGGTGGTGGTGGTGTTACAGGTTAGATTTTCTGGATTTCTGAAGCACTTATTCAGGGTTTTACCTTCACAGTTATTAATGGTGGTTTGCTTGTCACCAATAAGAAAATTACCAGAATGCTGTGCTAAAAATCAGAATGTCTTTTTCCTAATTTGATGGGCTTTTTGAGCAACAAGACTTTTTACACACATAATACAAACACATCAGCAATAATAATTGTTATTAATAATACTCATAAGGTAAAGGTGTCATTTAACAATAAACTTTGTTCAGCAGTATGGGTTTGCATTTGCTTTTTCTGACAAAATTAGAAAGATTGTACAGCTTTAATTTCATTTTTTTAGTTGTGTTACTTGAAGGAAGCATTTCCTCTCCATCATAGCTTTTGCACTGTACAGTGCCTATCTGTGCATACAAAGCATCCCATATGGTTGAAGTAGGCTGGAGGGGTTGCTACTAACCATATTTTAAAAAGCAGATGTTACTAATCTTCTAAATATTACCGCCAAATGATGTCACTTGTGACTGACAGCAGTTGGGTTCATCAATCCCTTCCGATGTCCTTTTGCATGTAAGGGAAAGCAATTTTTGCTCAGGAAGCATGCCTCTAAAAGGGCAGATCACTTTATATTACTACTGAATTGTTGAGCAGAATGTCAGTTCCTACAGGGCGGTGTATGTGTATATTACAGGCAACAAGAAAAAGAAGTTTCCCTGCTAATAGGGCATGCAGGAAACTTTTAGGACAGCCATTTCAGAGTCAGGCTGCACTGTGACAAGGTGATGTTTTTAGCTCGGAGTGCCTGTCTGTGCCATGCAGTATACAAAGGCAACTTTCTTTTACATGTACAAAAGGCTTCTTTACAGGTTTGCAGGCGAATGTAGTAGGCGTTTCTGTGTACAAAGCCAATGTCAGTTCCACAGTTATTTTTCAGACAATGGCACTTATGGTAGTGAGTAAACAAAAATGAAGGACAGCACTGAACATTTTTACCGTAAATGGCACAGAAATGAAATATCTGCTAGTAGTAATCCTGTAATAAATTTGATGGCAATGTATAAGCAAGGTTTAATTTTTATGGCAATAACATAGTGATTTTTTCATTATCCTTATAAATCCCTCTCGTTCCAAACCCCAGAGACTAGCCACCAGTTCAGATGTGAGTTGGTGCCTTTCCTGGATTTCTAGAAAGTTACACACAAGAAAAATGGGCTAATTTTTCCATCAGGAAGCAGTTAATGTACTAGTGGTTTATAGAAATGATGTCTATCATGCTCCTTCCCTTCTGCCAGTAATAGTATGCTTCTTCATTCTACTGTAGTGTGACTTTCTTACTCAATTCTCTATGTTCCCTTGCAAGACTTACTGTAGATCTTTCCCGTGCAATTTTTGCTGTTGCCATCCTAATATTCTTCCTTACAGATACTGTTCTTTGCAAGGTCTGCCTCCTTCCGTATACACTTCACTTAGATATTTGCATAAATACTATTCTGCAGAAATTATTTTCAAGCATTAAGAATTTTTTTGAACATGTGGCCATTAAATACTTATGTCTTCATTCTGGGGAAATCATGTAAGAGCACTTACCTTCACATTACTGTATAAAACTGTATAGCAGTCTGGATTTTCCTTTTTATTTTATGACTATTTTTAACTTGTAAAGTAAACTTAACTTGTTAAGTAAACTTAAAAAAAAGATGATTTTTGTTACCTTTGTAGTTGCAAAGACTGTATGAGGTCCTAGTCTTCTGAACAGAGGAAGATAGAAGCTTCTTCATTCCTCACACTAGAGCCCTTTTTAGCTAGAATGTGACCTAAAAGCTCTATTTCAGCAACTTTTGCATGCCCATGCAGTCAGTACATCTCTCTTAGTTTTTCTTTGCACACATCTCTCTTTCACAGTCAGGGACACAAACTGTGAGAAAGCAACATAAGCAAAGACATTTCACCCTCTTGTACCTTTTCATTGCATAAACCAGAAACCTATGTCTTGTTTGGAGGCAGCTGTCTGGTTCTACAATTGAAGATTGACTATTTTATATATATATGGGGGTTTTTATATATAAATAAACACACATATACATATATCAAATAAAGAGTAGCTGTTATGCTTATCATTTTCAACAAGATCTTAATCTAATTTATGAGCGTAATGCAATTCTCTGTTCCTTGCTTACCTTGTAAATTTATATTTTTATCTTTCATAACACCTATGAAACATACTTACACATCGCTTAGTGCCTGCTTGTTGCTGCTGTAGACTTCAGCCATTCTAAGCAGAAAATGAATAGAAGTTGGGAAAAGCTTGAGTGATTGGCATCAGGCACACATGGTTAAATGTCAGCATTTTGGTACATCATTTAATGGTCAGACACTTCAGTGTATTGCCATCCAACAAACCTATGAGACATACTATCAAGGAATATATGCCAGGTCTTTTCCAGCAAACTGCTTGATGCCTGATGCCAAGTAGTGGTAGGTGTATACTTTTTTATGCTGTCACTGCATTCAGCCTCCAGGGTGTTGCGTGAAAGGATCACTGGATGTTAATGAATAACAAAATGTGTCATTTCCCTTTAGAATTTGTCTATCTATCATATACAGTGAGAAAGACATGTTTGTTTTCTTCTGCCTGTATTTACATGTGTGTCAAAATACGTACTGTTAAACCTGGCCACATGCTTAGCCAGTTTGTTGTCTTGTTAGTCTTTTTTTTTTTTTTCATTATTACTATTGCACATGAATTTACATGCTGTTTCATATGAAAAATAAGAACCACAGCAAAATAAATTGGAATACAAAGACTAGTTTCTTCCTGCTTGGAGTAGTATCTTGTGTTTAAAACTATTATTTCCATCAACAATGGATTTGTAAGAAAAACACTTAACCCAATTAAGTATGTTGCCACGCATATGCCACCAAAATATGATAGAAAATATAAAAGGTAAGAACCACCATTAGAGCTTGAAACCACGGCTAAATAAATAGTAATAAAAAAAAAATTTGTAAATACCTTGTAAAATTGATATTACTGCTTTTCGTGATCATATTCTTTTAAGGACATACCACCATTGCCTAATCTATTTGTTGAAATAGAAAGAGTTCAGACCTGTAGATGAATTTCAAATAGTTTTGGGAGAAAACCCATTCAGTTTGGATGCAGGCCAAAGCAACCCATGCAGGTCGATCAAACAATCTGCAAGACAATGTCATGCCATAGAAGTCTAATTGCTTAAAACCATTGTGGTGCACTTTTTGGTCAGCTAACAAATAAGTGTAAAAGGCACATTTTGGAAAATAAGAGGTGGAAGAAGCTGTTTATTATAAATTCTTCCTTCAGCTTTTCTCAGAGCCTTCCTCACTTGCAGATTTATGCTTTAAAAATTTGCCTGTAGGTTTCTCTCAACTACACTAAGTTCAAAGCATCTGGGTACAATAAAGCACTCTAAAAAGGTGTCCCAGTGTGTCCCTGCTCCTTATATTGTTTTGCAGCTGCACAGGAAAATCAGTATAACTCCTAATAGTTGCAGCTATTAGATTGCACTACATACAAGTAACTTTATTAGACAATCTAGCAATTAGAAAACAATATTTTTACTTTTCAAATTCTAAAGGCAATATGTGATACTAAGATTTTCACAGGCAATGTGTGCTGTTTCCCAGAGAAAGAGATGTGGGGTTTTTGTGTGTGTGTACAGTTTTAACGAAAACTCAATTCACTGTGGGTGTTTAATTGTGTTTTTCAGCAAACTGATTTAAAGTTCCCTGGGGCACACATACTGTAGGATTGTGACATATCACACCAGGTTAAGTCAAACTCAAAATGTTATGTGATATGACAGCATGTAAAACACATGATTAACGCATCCACTGGGAAACTTGGTTTTATGAAAAATGGTGCAACAGGGAAACTTGGGGCACTCTCTGGTAAATTCTACTTTTAAAAAATAAAAAAAAAAAACAACTAACAACAAACTCAGAAGTATTATGCTATGTTAGCTTCTGATTGATGTCCGCAGCTTTCTCCTTTGGATGAAATGTCACTGTCAAAGATCAAGAAATATTTGTGGTCTATGAGAATAGAAAAAAATTGTACTTCTCTTGGAAAAGATTTGATTTGTTCATAATTCAGAATGTGATGACTGGGGTGAAGAACCTACTAGAGATCCGTAAACACAGAATTTAACTCAGTAGTTCCTGAAATTGTAGATACATACTACATCTTTTCTACCAAAGGATGTAAAGCTATCATTTAGAAAAATGGGAGAAAAGGTCTCTTTTCTTCCCCGTGTAGAGTAACCATATAATATGTCTACATTTGCTAGACAGAGAGCATCCAGTATTACAGCAGTATCATGAAAGAAGGCTATGAGCTACACCAGGTAGACTTCAGAACCAGTTTACACCCTCCTGCAATGCTGCTAAAGGAGCTCCTAAAATGGCCTGTCCCTGTGGTACATCATCCCCAGACTGATGCTGGGCAGCACAACAATTGGAGTCTTCCAGTCCTTTTCCTGCTCCCCCCATCAGCTTTGAACTGAGTGATTAATTTCAACTAAATTTGATAAGGATAGAGTTTCAAAAATAATGAGTTTCTCCAAGTCTTGTCAAAATAGACAGCTGGCAGAGGACAGAGATTCTCTTTGTGTCCTTTCTCAGAAAAAAAGCTTAAATGCCTCTCAATATTTATTAGACAGAAGAGAATCCACACTGCCACTGACATTCAGGACTCACCTGGATTGGAAAGCAAACCCGACATTCTTGAAACTGCTTGTTTTTTATTGCAGTCCAGCAAAGCTCTAGCTGCCTAGTTTACCACACAACTGCTTCCTGAAATGCAATAGAAAATGGAAATGGAAGAAGTCTGGAACACACCAAGGAATCACAAATGTGGGATCCTGTGTACCTTTACTAAGCGGCACAGCACAACCAAGCCATGAGTGAGTACAGGCAGGTCATCTCCAACAAGGAGGAACTGACAATCAAAGTCATCTCACTTAGTTTCATCAACATTAGTTTCAGCTTGTGCTGTCAGACTAGAATAGCCCCCAAACTAGAACAGCCACTTGCTGAGGAAGAGAGATGGGTATCCAAGGGTGCAGCTTGTGCTATAGCCCCAATCCCATGATTGTCCTCTGAGCTCTGGCCCTGAGAGTGATATAGGGAAAAATTTCTCAAGCTACTAGCCTACCTGACCACAGCTACCACAGACACAACAGGCGCAGTAAGAGCCCCAAGAAAAATAAGATCTATGCTTACTGGAAGCAGGGCTAGGTGGAGTGGAGCACTGAGGGGCTCTGTGAAAGTCACTTGCCTGTGACATGCTCCAGGGTGAGGTAAATCGAGCAGTTACCGGAAAGGTTAAAGCACCCTTATCCACACTGGTACATCCAGCATTTGCAGTAAAGCCTTCTATTACTCAAGTGTTGATATTAAGGCAGAAGATACAACCGTATCAATCTGCAGAGACAAAAAGGAAAGATGTTAGATGCATCCAGTACCCAAGCTGGTATATCTTAAAAGTAATCTACCTTTCAATTCTGTACTTTTTGAAATCCAGGATTCATTAAAACTTAAAATACTGAAACTCACAGTTCCCATTGACTTCTCCACTTTTGGCCAAATTTCAGAATCTGAAATAATAGGATATTTTAAGGGTGTCATTTGAGTATGGCATTATTCACTAATGCAGTTAATTTCCTACAATCTGCAAAATCAGATTCTATGGACTAGGTTAAGTGTAATCCAAGGATGATGAGTGAATATCATCTCAGTGTGATCACTAGAGATGGAGGCCCACAAAGAGAACGGTGTGCACAGGTTTCTCACAATTCTGTTAAAGCTTTTATGTTCTGACTTGAAGCATCCAACTATTTTGGACTGAAATTGTAAATCATGCTGGATTATGTAATGTTTAACATATTTGGAAGTCAATAAGGAAATATTTCCCTCTCCCCCTTCTTCTAGAAAAAGGAAAACATATGTCCTGTTCCCATCCTCCCACAAGAACAATGGGAATGGCTTAGGAAGAATCAAGTGTTCTGAATGTTCAAGCTGTTCATTGGATTGTGTAAAATTTACAGGTTTTATGTCTAAAATGGAATTTGCCAAAAATCAGATTTTCCCTTTTTCAGAAAAATATTTTAATGTCTCAAATCCTAGACTAAAACATTTCAATCCTTTTTTTTTCTTTTTGTTTGGTTTTTTGTTGTTGTTGTTTGTTTTTGTGTATTTATTTTTTTTTAGAAATCAGCCTTTCCTTTGAAATCCAAAACAATATCGCCTCTTCCTACCCTCTACCCCACACCTCTTGAAATGTTTTTTCTTTATAGGAACTTTAGTTAAGCAGTTTGGAAATTGTTGTATTTCAAAGAAGCCGGCACTCGTGATTGTAAAGAAATATTCCAGGTAAATTACTGGCTCCTCTGGCAAACCAGGGTAGAATCCTGTAAAGCCTGCAGAAGAACTTTGAATTGATAGCGTGCTTGAAGTGATGTTATAAGGAGTTATTGACATATATACACACACAATAATAAACATACTATATTAATCCACTTCAAGTGAATAAAGACATTCCTGAGGTCTGCACAGTTTTCTGCAGAGTGCTACAGAAAGGCAGGGTGCCCGATGCTCTTACAAGATCTCTTTGCCTAGGAAAGCATACTCAGTGCTGAGCCTGCCCACAAAGTTGATACCATGCACAGCTGAATACCCTTGGCGTTCTGCAGGTTCAAGGTAAATGTTCCAAATGTGTGGGTTTGGTTTGTGTTTTGGTTTTGGGTTTTTGGGTTTTTTTTTGGTTTTTTTTTTTTTTTTTTTTTTTTTTTGTCAGAGGCAGAGGTACTGAAGAGATCAAATTGCTGTAAGAAAAAACCCAGCCAGAAGGAGGATTTGCGACGGCCGCCCGGGAGCCGAGCTAGCCGGCTGCCCAGCCAAGCAGCAGTGACAGTAGTGCGGCTCCCGCCAGGGCTGGCAGCGGACTCAGGTTCCTCGCCCTGAGCCAGGGAAGCTGGGTGTGCTGCAGAGGTCACCCATGCTGTCTTTGGGAAGAGAAGGTGGGGGGACGGGGGCTCTGGTCTGCGGGGCAGTGCGCGTGTGTGCGTCTGTGTGTGTCTGTCCTTTTAACGGCCTGTTAGGCAGGAGCCTCAGATGATTTTAGGAGATAGACGTTGCTTCGCTGCTGCACCCTCATGGCAAAATCCTATGGAATTTAATAGGGTTGAAGCCATCTGGATTACACTGAAATATAATACAGCTCCACAGAAAAGACGTTAAAAAGAAACCCCAACACCTATAGAGTTTAATAGCAATGGTCGTCTTACAACATTTTAAAACTAGCATATGCATTTTTAATAGAACATTTTCTCTCTGCTTATATTCCTTTGGGTTGGATTAAAAATGCTGTAGGCAAGTTATAATTCTCTGCCCAGTTATTTTGGATTTTTCTATGAGAGGCAGTTAAATTGATTGAGTAGTAACAGAAATGTACATCTCCATTAAAGAATAAGTAACCATGCAGTTGTGCTGCCAAAACAAAGCAGTGCTCTTGCTGGCCTGACCCTTTCTTAAAACAAAATGGTGCAAATGAAATGCTGGCCAGGTCTTAACTCTGTGTACTCTGAGTATACCTGCTGTTTCCTAACTTTGCACTTTTGTCAGTTGCATAAAGTGCAGTTGGCGCTGAACAAATACACAGAAAGATAAACCATAGTCCCCAAAAACTTGCTATCTGAAAGCATAATGCACCTGAATGCATCTGAAATGCACCAAAACATTAACCATACATTAAATGAAAACATCGGTAAGAAATGTCTTTTCATTTATTAGCGTATTTAAGTGGGTTCTTGTGGAAGTGGCAAGACTCACAGTTGTTTCTGTTACCGAGAGTCTTCCGCCAGTGTGAGTACATCACTCCTTTCTCTGCTGGTCTGCCAAGAACTTCAGCATGAACATGAAGGGAAAAAGGCTCACTACAGGATTTAAACAATTTATTACATGATAGGGGTTTATTTTTGCCCATTAATCCCAGGCCTCTTTCAAATGAAGACATAAAATTATGCCAAGTTACTGTGTGAGTTGTGATATTGCCAGCTCTTAGCTGAGGAGGGAAAACCTTCAGAATCTATTTCTTTTGGGACTGAGACACAAACTTGTTCTGTAAACTTGTTCTCTTCCCTAGTCATCCACTCAGTTTTCATGGCTTTCTGCTATTAGTTGTCACATTAACAGCTGAACTGTGGGGGCAACAATGTTATTAAACATAGCTTTAAATACTACTAAAGCAAAAAATTTGCATTGAAGATACAATCTGTGGCCAAGGAGTATAAATTGAATTTGCTTTATACATAAGACTAAGAGGGTTTTTGTAGGGGCAGTTTGTTAGCTAGAAAACATGTTTTATAAAGTTCTCAGATGTTTGAGAAGTTGTGGTTGAAGATTGCATTTGTCATAAAAAACCTCCAAAATGTTACTGCTATAGCTAATCCAAGAGAGAGACATAGGACTCTAGGGCATGGAGTATATCAAGGTCAAAACTCATTATTCCTTATTGAAAGCAAAAAGCAGGTCTGTTGCAATTTAAAAAGAATACTGACTGAGTATATTTAAACCATGTTCACCTTACTGAGGGCTGCAAACATCAAAACAAGCAACTCAGTATGTGAATGACCAGAGGACAGAGGAATTAACTGATTTGATAACGCGCAAGTGATTTCAAAGTGAATAACTAGAGCTGCGCACATGTGAAAGAAGATTGGAAATCCTACAGAGATACAAAGCTGTATAAGCAAATAAAACAGAGACATGGAAATTCAGACCTGCATTCAAACTTTGCAAAACTGATTAATAAATTCTGTTAACTGAACCTAGGCTAGAGAAATAACCACCCTTTTTACACACTCCTGAATTGAAGTTCTCCCTGCAAATTACTAAGCTTTGCCCCATTTACTGTCTGACTCTTCCTGCCATGGGAGTTAATACTCCCACATCTCACCCTTAATTTTTTCTGCCAGCATTCAGTACCATGTACTCTACTTCTTTATATCCATCTCCAAAAGGGACTGGAGGAAAATAACAAGGAAAACTTTGTTATCTGCTTTAATTTTCCTGCCTGAAATACTAAGTTCAGTTAAGCAATGATAGCAAAAAGCTCATATTAGGTGTGCAATAATGAAACCTCCAAAGTTTTGTGTTCTTTTTAATTTTACTTTTTAATTCTGGTGCACAGCAAGCTCTTTATTCTATCCATTTTTAATTTGCTTCCATTTCACATATGGCTGCTCTCTGCTCTACCTTACGTGAGATTTTTCTCAGCTATGAGTTTCTTTTCTGTGCCCAGAACATTCTCCAGGGGGATTTCTAGTGAGTGCTGTTTCCTTCCAGACTTCTGAAGAGCCTGCCAGAACCAAGTCTTTGCTGTTGCAGGACCAGTCTCAGGAAGGGCTGGTCTTGCCGAGACATCAGGCATACCGTGAAAGATGCCTCTTGCCCTCTTCCCTTCTGCACAGCCTGCATCTGCACCTTCTCACCAGCCTCTGTGTGCTCCTTGTACCATGTACCTCCTCCTTTGCTGGAAACAGATGGCTCCTACAGAGTAGTCTGAATCACCCATTTACAGTTGGCACCCTGAGGGCTTTCCTTGGTACCTCTATCTGGGATTAAAATTAGGATAATCCTGTCTCAGGTAAAGGATGACCCCACAGCCTGAAGCCAGCCTCATTAGGAGGTCCTGACCCTCCACTGGAAACATTGCCACTGTATGCAGCAAGCAGCTGTACTTCTGTACGGCATTTCATGATGCTCCTTGGTGACAGAGTTTGGCTCTAGGACACTGAAGGCCACAGTAAACCAGTCAACAGGAGCTCAGATTTCAATTGTGAGGTAATGTGATGCCTATTGTCCTGTTCGTGTAGGAGAAGAGATTGAACATGGTCTAATTAGTCTCCAGCTTCATTAAATTGCCTGGGAAAAGTTTATCCGTCTTACAAGGTAGCAAACCTTTTTCTCCTTGATCATTTTCAGTTTCCAACCTGGACCCAGACTGTTGCTGGGATCTCTGTGGCCTCCCTCGGTGAAAGGATGAAGACAGCTGATAAAAAGGAACACAATTTCCCTCAAGTAAGCAAACATTGTACCAAGTCCTTCTTTCCTTTAGCCTCTCCAGGGGCCTTTTCCTACGTTCGTTTCCACCTCTGGTTTATTAATGAACCAGACCTTCTGTGGAAAGATATCTGCATTGAACTCCTGCTAAATTATGATAATTTGAACTTAACCTTTTGACCTATCCAATATGTCCTTCACCTGCTGGGGGGAAGGAAAAAACATCTTAAAGGAGACACGGATCCGGTTTGCTCCTGCTGGTGAGACAAAGCCCTTTGGCACATACACTGCACAAGCACATTGCTTTCATCTGGCCTTTGAAGAACAGTGGGGACTTTAAAGCTAGATGGGTTTAAGAAATATTTAATGATGAACTGTCATTTGCTAAAGAGAGAGGCAAACCAAAGTGTACTTGGTTTTTAAATGACACGTGTTACTGTTTAGATAAACAAAACGTAAGTTCAGCTGGATCCTCCATCAACCAGAAACCTAAAATCATAGCTGTTTGTAAACTGGTAGTTCACACATTTTTTGGTCTCTTTTCTCATGAAATGGTAACATGACATGCCCATGGAAATAGTGAAATAAAGGGAGGGTTTTTTTTTAAGAGTAGAATAAAATATCAACATTTATTGCAGCAGATTTACAGCTGATTTTTGTAGTACTACTGACATATTCTATCAGATTTGTATGTTTCCCAACATTATGTTGCTAGTTTTTTGAATCTTATTAGTGGTTTTGCATGCTTAGTGTTATTGAATTTGTTGTTGGTTAATATGATATGAGAAATTGTTATGGTATCAATCTTCCCAATATATGCAATTTTACATCCTTAAAGCATGCTCCTATTGTATCACAACTAGTAATAAGATACATGTATTATTTTTAGTATTCATTTTGTACTGCAAATCTATCAGGTCCCCATACTATTTATTAATTTTAACTGCCCCTGAGATCTCACTAAGTTAGTAGGTTGTTTATTTTGAAATGCGGTGGGAGGGGGAGGGATTATTTTATCAATTTACAGAGAGTTTATAAGACTGGAAATTCTGGAGTCAGCACAACAGCTTAGGGCAAAATCCTGCTGTTCTGCAATATGGTTGTTGAGAAGGGGGGGAGCAGAGGGGTGCTGGCAGGAGAACCAGGCTACTTGTGCAGAACTGGGTAAAGCAAGGCAGCTAGGGAGAGAAAATGTTCAGGGAAGATACCCTGTGGTTTGCACCCTACATGCTAGTCAGTGCCTAGGAGACCATAGCTGCCAATGGTCTCTAAGTGCTGGGTAGAAGGACGGCAGGTCCTGGTGGAAGCAACAGTCTGTAGGTGAAAGGAGAGCCCTGGTGCCTCCCTGCTCTGTGTCTCAGCACCCAGCTGTGTATCAAGCTACGGAGGGATGGCAGTTTACCAACGAGAATGGCAAGAGACCTATCTTAGTGATTTTATCTTGAACAACTTCTGAAATTCCTGCTTCTTTAGTTATAGTAAATACTAGTATTTTAGGACTTAGTTATCTTTAAATCACATTCACCATACTATTTATGACATGCATTTTCTCAGGAGATATTGTTTATGCTTATTCTGACAGGAATTTTTTAACATTCACTCATTTATATTTTTAATGATCTCATGCCACTAAACATTTATGTTCTGGGGGAGCTTAGCTGAACTTTAGCAGAAGCCTTTGGGCTGAGATACTTTTCTTTCACTGTAAGTGTTTGAGTAGGTACCACTACTCAGATCTAAAAGCAGGAAATAGTGTAGAACCTGGTGAAGAATCCTACAGCCTGCAAAGTAAAAGAACTCATAGAGTAAATGATGTCTTCGTGAGAAGATAACACTTTACTCAGAAGTTTATTTTTTTTAATTATGAAATCACTTCAAACAATTTCAAAATGTAATGGAAACAATATGGTGTGGCTCTTGATGTTGGCTTCTACAATTAGTATGTTATTAATTAAACTCTCAAGTAATATAATAACTTGACTGTTGGAACCTCTCTTTGCATTTAAAATACATGCAGGCTGTGTCTCCAATTATAAATAGACCATAACTCTAAAGGCTTAAAACTGCAATTAAATTATTCAGAGACAAATTGTTAAATTTATTGTATATTCCTAAGAAATTATTTTTGTGCATTTTTATTTTGTTCTATATACTATATCTAAGCATCCTTTTTCACCAGCAAATTTTTGTTGCAGTAGACATGTGCATCTCTTTCTCTATTAACACATGTGCACACACACACACGTGCACTCACATACTCTTACAGTTAAGTGTCATTTCCTGAGCAATTATCTGCATGTGTCTGAGCAGGGATAAGTTGGTCTGAGATAGAGCTAACACTCCGTTATCTCTGTTCATCTACTTTTTGAAAAGCCTTTCCACAGAACTGTGATTAGCCACATGACATTGCAGAGGAGCTCCAATGCTTCTGCTTTCATTGAATCTCCAGTAAAATTTCTGGAGTCCCAATGGGCTTTGGAGAAGGTTCATGACTTGGCAATAAGAAATCTTTTTGTAAGTCTCAAAAATCAGGTTGTTTTCTAGCATGAATTAGCAGCTGGTATGGGAGTCACAGCTCTATCACCCATCTCCAATAAAATCAATTTATTAAGGTGTTTTGTCATACTTACCCTTTACTCATGGCCAGACTTAACATCTGTTACCACCAGTGGAAGGGTTTCCATGGACTGAAATAATTTTTGGTGTAAGAACTCAGTTTAAAGGCTTTAGATTGTTAAGTCATTGGTCAGTGACCTGGAATCTGTGAATTAAAAGTGGTCAAAGAGACTGGGGATGTCCAGCAACAAGTATTAGTGGACTGTAAACCTTTGACAGCCTTCTTTGAGAACATTTGTTCAATCAGCTATAGAGTTATGCGGACTAGATCTATACAGAAAATTTTATTACAGAACATTTTGTTAGAAAAATAGTTTCAAGGCAAGTGACCATTTTTTTTCTCCCTCAGAGCTACATGACTAATATTAGGTTTCCTATAGAACGAGAAAGAGAAAATGTTTAAATAAATTATTTTTAGACTTTAAGGCAGATGTTACTTTGTCCTGATTGAAACATCCTGCTTGATCCCAAATTTTACAAGTTTGTGTTTTGTTACAAAAACAATGAACAAATGAAAAGCAATAGAATGTTTTAACCAATGCCATATTATAATCTGTCAGAAGATTATGCACAGCTATTTTTGGCATGTGTTGATATAATATAAAAAGAATACAGGAATATAAAATTAGCTTTGAAACAAAATTCCTACACTTTCCAAAATAAAGTAAGTTTCTAAAATAGTATTTTTTGTTCCAGAATTATTTTTTTTTCTAAAGAACAGGAATAAATTTTTAAATACTGTTATTTTCCCATAGATCAGAAATTTATCATTTTGGCCAGGTTAGATATTCTTCCATATTAACTTTGGATTTTATCTAGCTCAATAGTCTTACAGTTGATATTAGAAGCAGCCAGAGGAGACTTATGAATAAGGCTATACCAATTTATTCCTGGTGTCTCATTCCTGTGTTTTCACAAAGAAATAAAAAAAACTAATTCAAAGCATGTTTTAGAACCAAAGAAAGCTACCAGCCCTCAAAGCACCCTCCTCCCCACTTGAAGGGAAAGCATAAACTAGCAATAGGACTTTATCAAGGTAAGGCACAAACTCACTGATACAAGTTCAAGTGCTAAACCCACTGAAGGGGAGGGTGTTAGCATCTGTGTATGTTGTTTTTGTGTCTCCAACAACAACAAGCTATCTAGTTAACTGAGTTGCCAATACAAAGCCAAACAGCTATAAACCAGCTGTACACAGCTGTACGCATCCCTCCTGCAGAGCCATCTGCAGATTTTGCCACAAATCCAGTGTTGGCTCCAGAGGTTTTGGTGCCCTGGGGAAACAGGGGAATTTTTGTGCCTCCAAGCACAAGTTTACTTACTCAGGCACAAAACACTGTTCTGTCACCAAAATATTGCTGTCCTCCATGGCTGTCTATCTTACACACATCAATTGCTTTTCTTTAGTATTTCAGAGGGATTTTTTTTTAATTGAAAATCCCAAGCCATTTAGGAGTATGCATGTCTCTTCTGTTCTTTGATTTGTCATAGAAATGCCTTCCCAATACTGCTAATATTTTGGAGAATATGGGTTGTCAGAAATAAGAATCTGGGTCAAAAGTTTTCCACTTCTCCCTCACTTGGAAACAAGAGACTGCAAGTCTTATCCATTTATGCTGCTCTTATCATTTTGGCTAGACTTTTCAGAAATGCCCCCCACCCCCCTGACTTCTTTTGCAGGGGATGCTAACGTGGCTCCTCAAACATAATATTCTGTCAGCCAGGATGACAAATCTGCACCAACCATGAGACACACTGTTAACAACAATAACAACATCCCATTATCTAGATCATAAATGTGTACCCTGTCTTACAAATTGGCCATGGATTTGTCATCTAAGATAGGAGAATCCACTCACCAACCTTTTGCCATAAAAGCAATGGCTATGAATTGAATCGTCTCATCTTGAAAAGAAATGAGGGAAGGACTTCCAAAGATCATGTAGCCTTTCCTCATGTCTCAAGGCAGGATCAGTGCAGTGATTCTGTCTCACAGGTGCTTGTTGAACCTCTTCTCAAAGACTTATAGTTGTGACAACTCCTCTCTGCTCATTTGCCATGGCAGCAGAAGGAAGCATTGCGCAGTTGATTTCAAGTATTAATGATATAATCTCTAAAATTTCTTTTCTGTTGTCCTGGTGATGTTGCAAACCATGTCTAGCGCTGATTTCAAATTCCATATAAATCCTTAATTAAAACCTAAAGTAAATCCTTGATTATCTGGCATTGAATTATGGACAATTTGCATTATTTCAGCTGTTTCTTATACATTATTATTGTTACCGCTGGCAATTAGAGGAAAGGGGTAATGTTTATATTTGATTAACAATTTGTATACTACACATCATATACTGAGACAAGGAAGAGTCATAAGGAAAGGTTTTATTCATTAAAAACATGGCTGAATACTTTATTCTTTGTTAGCCACAATGACTTGGAAATAATCTTTATATTATTTTCAAAGACTTTTGATAATCTTTATATCACATCATAGTTAAAACAGAGATGGGACCATTAGCTTCATTTCTTCTTAAACATCATAAAGGGTTTTTTTGTGCATCGTAAGCAGGCAGACCTGCAAAAAATGTGTATAACCCTTAGTTTCAAAAAAATTGTAACACTCGGATGCAATACTGTTCTGTGCTTGTGTAAAACAAGAAGTTTTACACAAAGAATAACACAGGCTTTAAAGAGTGTTTCTCCACAGATAGATGAACTTCCCAACTACTCATTCTAAACATTTATAGGGATTAAGCATTTTTGAGTGCATGGCCTACAAATAATTTTCTGAAGTACATTTAAAAATATTCATAATTATTAGGCCATAAATAGATGTATTACTAACATTCATTGGTCCCTGGATTACAACTCACCAGGGAAAAGAGCAGAAAAACATGAAAGCTGATTCAAGAAAGTTGCAGGGGGAGAAAAAAACTTAATGAAGATCTAGTGCAGTTGAAGATGTTACAAGGATAAAAATCACCTAATTAAGGGATAATCTCTCTTACTTTGTAGTATTGGAGCAATAAATGACTGCAGAGATTGAGTAATCAACAAAGCTAAAATGGGGTCTTTAAACAATCTTCAAACTTGTTTAGCATGCTTGTGACAAAGCTGGCAAGATTATTCCAAAATCTCTGGTGATGTAAATAAACACAGCTCCATTGATGTTGTTGGAATTGTACCCCCTATGTCAGCACATATTTTAACCTAGTTTTCTTTCCTCCCTTGTGAGGGAACTTACTTATTTTGCAATGCCATCTTGGTGATTGCATGCTGGCTATTCAAGTGACTGGTGGAGGAGGAACTGAAGTAGTGCACTTTTCAGGTACTGAATGAAATCCCAGACCCATCAAGTTCACAGAGAAACTTCAGAGGACAGATTCCTCGCTTTAGATGCACAGGATTGGTTGGTCTATTTATGAAGGGATGAAGTTCATACCTAAGTGCTTACAGATACACTTCTAAATCAATAATAGAGGCCTGATATTCCAGCAGGGAGAAGTATTCACATATCCAATTAAAATCCAGACTAGCTATGACAGTTTGAAAAGCAGTTATATCTTTATTTTAACAGATATCTTCAAGGGATCCAGTATTCAAAATGCTGGCCTCTGCCTTCCTGAGTCAACTGGCTGTGACAGACTGGTAGCATTGTGGGAAATAAGGGTATTATACAGAAAATACCTTCCATTCAGTGAAAAAACAATGGGTTTCCTTCTTTCCTTTCTTAATTGAGGTTGGCATATGCTAAAACATTAAATATCTCTCCAACCAGCTCTCTGAATCCAAAGTTGGCAGCCTCAGTCTGTCTCTAGTTACCACAATTCAGAATTGCACCAGATTTTTTCCCCTTTTTTTTTCCTAACTAAGCTAGATCTTTTCTTTACTCATCAAGGACTTGAGACCACTTAATTATATTGAGCAGTGCCTTACTCTGGGTGTAGTCCTATTGACATTTTACCCAGCTTATGTAGTGCTGCCAGATATGTCCTACAGGTGAATAGAGAATATCCTATTAGACTGTCATATCCTATTTAAATAAGGGGTCATTTTTTTCTAAATCATCTGCACTATATTAGGAGATAGCCTTTGGTTTAAATGATAGAAAAAGAACATTGTTTAAAGAAACACAAACCTGTTGTTGTAAAGAGTTCATAAAGATGAAAGTTTGGAGACTCAAATTCTCTGTTTGTGAGCCAGAGAGTGGGAAGGCAAAACTTGTAATCTGTCTCCTGCTCAGTGTGTATTTACTTTAAACCTAACTTCAAGGTAGAAACTAAACTCTTCTGGAAAGAGTATAGAAAATATCTCTATACACTGCTTTAAAGTTAGGCTTCCTTTAAGCAGGGGCTGCTACAGGTGCCAAACGATGTGTGTAACTGATGTTGAATAAGGTCTATGTGAGTCTTAGCTGCGATCAGCAAATTCATTTAAGCACTCAGGTTAATACTAAACTCGGGCATTAATAGAGGAAAATGCACTCCCAGAGACTCATTTCTTTGAACGAATGAGTTATACAAGTAAATAGCATTATGGCTGTACACCTTTTGCATGGAAACGGGAATACACAAGGAGAGTTTAATTAAAAACCTAACTATTCCCTTGTCCTGTGCCTGCATGCATGCTAGGGTTAGGTAAGTGATTTTTTTATTATTATTATTTTTAATCATGTAGAATTGCTGTACTGTTGTGCCAATAACCACTACCTTTTACATTAGTTGAACACATTCTGGTAATGCCACACATCAGGATGTTTCCATGGAAAAAATGGAAGAAGCAATATCTTGGACTGATGAAATAACGGAGATGTGGAACCATAATTATGGTCCACGATTAAAATCACAACCAAGTCCCCTTGTAAGCTCTTATTTGGTATCCCTTTATTTCAGATACCCTCTTTAACTTTGGTTGGAGTATTATTTTGGTCTGAAATATTGCCAGGCTTAATCAGAAGGCACTGTGTTAGAGATAAGCAGCATGAAGAAAGTAAGTTATGACTTTAAGTTACTTCTGAGTTGCAGTTTGTCAGAAATACCTTGGTTTGGATTTACCGATCAATACCAAACATTCCTTTGAGGTTCCTAGCACTCACACTGACTTCTTGAAGCACAGTTAAAACTCTGTGAACTGCCACAGTACAAAGAGTGACTTAACAAATTTGCTACCATAATATTCTTAAACTCCACCTCAAAGAAACAAGCAAGAAAGAATGAGAGAAAGCACAAGATTCCTTTAGCTTACACTTGCAGAAAGCAAAGGTGGAAAAGTGCATGTGGTGGGTGAGGGAAAAAAGGGGAGGCCAGAGTAATCGTTCCAAGAAACCTCAATTCTTCCACCAGAATTTAAGTTATTTTTGTTATCTTTTAATGGAGGTTCCTATTTATAGGAAGTTGAAACACCTGATGCAATCTATGAATTTTTGCTTGTTTCCCTGGATATTGAGAAAGTGTGAGGCAAGCATGGCTCTTTTTTTTTTTTTTTTTTTTTTTTTTTTTAAGTTAATGTAGCATTAGCCTGGTTTTTTAAAGTTAGATAACCTAAAGATATAAAGGAAGAGCCTTGAGATAGGAAACTGAGGCACAGCCAAACCTTAGGAAAAAGCTTGAGCTAAACCATATGTTTTTCTTACAGTCACAGTGCAGAAGGGAAGTGGCTATGTCTCAACACATGGCTTTTAAAGAATGATAAAACATGTGCACCAAACAACAATTTAATTAAAAGGGTACTCTTAAGCACTTTAAAATACAGAAACAAACTTTCTGAAGGGATACAACTGCCAAAACAAACATTTAAAAGCACGTATAAATTTGGCAGTGAATCAATAAAGTATCTCCTGCAAAAATGTGATAATTCTTTTATTGTGCGCAGCGTTATCTTTAAGTATCAGCAACAATGAATGATCTTACACATGCAAAAGCTAGGCATGGTGGGCTGTCTATGGGAATGTGATCAGATCTCAGGGCTGAGGCTAGTCCATACTAGTAACATTTATTTTCACTATCTTGTGTGAGCTTTTCTGTTAAACTAGCTTTTGACTACAGACCGATGAAGACCAAAGTTTTTGGTAGTGTCTAATTTTGGCAAGATGAATGCAGACAGATATATAATAAAGGTAAGAAAATATGAGTTTTCTTTGGAATTTGCGAAATCTGTATAGCAAGTGACTGAGAAGCCCAGAATTGTAACCCAGGTATACCTGGCCCTGTGGCCAATGTCCAGTTGACCAAATGGGCCAGGACATAATCATGGCCTTATTGGATTCTGTGGCAATATTGTTACTAAATTCAAAGGAGTTCAGATTTTACCCTCTTTGTGGATGTTAGCTCCTTAAAAATAAATAGCTCTTTGGTACAGATTTTTTTTTTTTTTTTAAAAAAGGAAGCACTATTATTTTTGAATGGCATTAACAAATCCAAGGGCAGTAAGTTTCAGTAGTTTGGAAACTTTGGCTGTTGCTGCATACTTTACTTAGAAACACAAACTCCTGCAGACCTTTCCAACAAGTCCTCTAATCCCTCTGCTCCCTCCACTGGCTTCCCACAGAACTCTGCATTCGTCTGAAGGCCTTTATTCACAAAGCCTCGGATCATATTATTAAAAGATCAGTGAAATACCAGTCCTCAGACTGCCCTTGGCAACTTCATGCCCCTGGCTGACCGGGTTTCTCCACAAGGAGAATGTGCAGTTGTCATTTGTATAGAACAGGGAACTTCACACAAAACTAGTGCAAACCAGCCCAAATGAACCTCAGCTCACCAGCGTGTCTTCTTCTAAACACAAGAAGCCTGTCATTAGCCTCACCTTTTGTAATGCACATGCACACACACACACACATGCACAGAGCAGTCTTTGTGGATGTAAGTTTAACAAATATAAAACAAGGCACTCAAATTTAAAAATATTTCACCTAGCAAGAAGAAGACAGGCAAGCAAGTGGTATAGGTTACTGTTTTTCCTTAACACACACTATTGTAAAACACAGAAATAGTGAGCATAATGCAAGTTGGTAATAAATATGATACAAGAGCCCGCACAGAGGAGAGTAGTGGAAGACCAGATGGAAGGCCAGTCAGCTGTTCTGTTGTCCTGCTCCAAGGCAAGATGAATGGAAAGTCCAAATACAGATGAACAAACATTCCTACAGTGAGCCCAATCCTGACCACAGTGAAGTTAAAATTTCCAGCTCAGCACCCTTCCTGAAAAAAAGGCCCTTCCTCTTCCAAGGACATGTATGACAGTCAGTGGTGAAACGTATTCTGTCAGCCTTCAAAATGAGGTTTTAGTATGCAGCTCCACACAGAAAAGGTTCAGCATTGCGGACATAAATCAGCTTGCTCCACCAAACAATAGGCTCAGAGCCTGGCCAAAAAGACCCACAACAAATTTAGCATCGAGAGTGTTGACCAGGGTAAGTATTCTGCTTTGTCTCAATGGAAACTGGCAGTGCTGCGAGCTCCAGAGGCCACTGGTTCTAATCGAGCTTGTCTCAATAGTTTCCTCCTCCTTGTCAGCAGCTGGACAAAAGCAGAATTAATGCCTAAGCCCATCTGTACTAGTTCAGTACTGGGAAGAGGAGTTTCCATGAAGCCATGAGATAGACCTTTGGGAGTAGGCAGGATGCTATAACAGACAGCATGCTGAAGGCAAGAGACAGGGACCTGGGGTCAGAAAAGGAGTTGTTTTTGTGGCTACAGGCCTGAATGAAGTCATGTCTTAGCTAAGGATTTTATGTGTAGCCTTGCTGTTCTTGTCGTCTCTACTTAAAGTGAAAAGAATTTATATACTTACTGTGTACTAGCAATAGTTAAATTCTTCACCCTTGGTTCATGCTTATATAGGCCTAAATCCCGTATAGATTTCAACATATGCTTAGCTTGGCACATGTAAAACGTCGTATTTGGTTCAAAGGTTTGTTTGACAGTGCCTGGAGTTAAAAGCATATGTATGTCCATAAGGGCTTAGGGCAGTAAGGACAAGAGCTTAGTCCTTAGGACAAGAGCTGTCCCTCACGCCATGCCTGCACAGTACCTAGTCCACAGAGGCTTATCATTACTGTGGAATAATAGTAATGACGTACCAGAACATAATTGCTCTGAGTTTGCCTTCCAGTAAGAAACTGACCCCATCTCAAGTTCCCAGCATTATCATACAGCAATGGAATGAGATTATTGTTTCCCCTAATTTGAAAATTGGTGGTAGGGCCCAAATGCCCCTACTCAGATTCATTATGATAGGTGCTGCATAGCAAAGAGTCATTTTTTGTTTCTTCTCCAAAAAATTAATCGTCACTGTTGGTGGCACAGGCATTAAACACTACCATCAGCTGAAAAGTTTATTATGGATTGCTTCTTGAAATAAAACATAAGTTTTATTGGAAGTTTAAAGATAAATAAAAACAGCTGGAGGGAAAATACTATTAAATACTCTGATGAGACCCATGATGTTCCACTTAAAGAAAAAATTCCTCTTGCTTCGTTTTAAGAAGTCTTGTCTGCTGTGTTAAAGTTAGCTTTTCTTTCATGTGGGACAAGTGAAGCTGAAAAGGGAATTTACTTAAAACTGTGTATTGAAATTGCAGCTTACAGCAGCTTATGGACAATGCAGTTCCAAGAATCCTTCACTATTTCTGTAATAGATGGTCCTTCAACTTATGCTTCCTCTATTACTTTTATGTAGCTTTCTAATTAGACTTCTTTTAAAACATTTTAATTGTTTTCTTTCTGTGGACAGACAGAATGCCAAATGTTCACAATCCTCTCATCTTTGAAAGTGACACTGCTCCATTCTGGGGACGGCGTTTAAATTATTAACAGAAGATAAGCTCACACACACAAATAAAGGCTGGCTGGGGGCAGCCATGGGATAAGAGTACATGAAACAACTCATGCCAGCACACCCCGTATTTTCTGCACCCTGCAACAGGGCCACGTTTCTGGCTGCAAGAACAGCTGCCTGGAATGGAGGAACCACCCAAAGAGTCCAGAAACAAAGAAACTCAGATGAAGTTATTTGATAGGAACACACAGTTAGGAACACGATTTACAGGGCACCGAGTCAGTCTGTATCTATACAAGCTCTCAGAAAGCATCATTCAGGTGCAATAGCATTTGGTGAACTCTAGGTTTTTTTAGGATGTTTTTCGCTGTCACATCAGATCACTTTCATGTAATGCATCGAGTGTTATGAAAGGTTCAGTTTTCCTGTTTCTTGAGGATACCCTAAAGACCAGACTTGCCTCTCATGCAGACAGCAAGCCTGAGAGACCAGCTTCTGGTGTGGCCAATGTGCAGAGACTGGAGCATGTGTGACCCTGCAGGCTGGATCATGCTATCAAGCATGCTCAGATAGGCTGCGTCCAAACCGGTGTGGGTCAGCAGAGGGTGGGATGCTGGGCATGCCATGCTTACAGCTGACTTGATGTTTCCCTCAAGGAGAAATGCAAACCACCTCTCAGGAAGGGCAACAATATCTCATGGTGAAATGTATCAGAAGCCCAAAGGATAATGAAGCTGTGCAACTCCTCACTCCCCAGTCAAGGGAAAAGTCTCACTCTCTGAGCCCTGGAGGTTGTTTAAATTTCAAGCGCTGCCCTAAATCTTAAAGTAATTACTAGCTTCAACTGGAAGAAGTTTTTGTTGATCCCAGAACATTGCCTCTGTGCATTTCCTCAATAAAGACAAAATTGAAACTGGTTTGGATAACTGAAACCAACATGGAGTTTTCATCTTTGTTTAGATGACTGTTTGAAAGAACTCAGGTAGATTTCATATCTGTGTTCACAAAGGACTGATTACTCTTGACAGTAAGGGGTCAAGATTCCTTCAGGCTGTCCAGAATTCCTTGGGAAGTAAGTACCCTGGAGTTCACTGCCAGTGTCCTGGTGACGGGAGGACACAGAAAGCCTGTATCTGTGTTGTTTAAGAAGGCTTCCCAGACTGGTGGTGTCTTTCTCACAGAAGCGCTATGACAACTTATTCAGCTCCTTGTTATCTCTTCTGTTGCAGGCTGCAGACACTCGGGGCTAGCAAAGCAACTTACCAGGCTAGTAGGACTTAGAAGGCAGCTGAGAAAAGGGTTAGCTAGATGAAATGCAGCCTCCCACCACTGGCTTTGGGTAGTTCGCTCTGTTTTTCCTATCAGACTTCCATCAGTCTTCATCTGGGAAGTCCAGCTATTTAAGCATCCAAAGCAGCATTAACTGGTTTTCTTAGGCAGAGATAAGAAGAAAGAACAGAGTAGAGAGCAGACAGTTCTGACCAAAAAGATGATGATTATTATTATTATTATTATTATTATTATTGTTGTTGTTGTTGTTATTACTGTTACTGTTACTATTACTATTATTGTATTTTGCCAGTAATTCTGAATGACTCTTCATGTTTCCATTTTTGGGTATGCAGGGTTTACTGGAAGATTTCTATGAGCTTGTTTATCATTAATGTGATACCTATGTTTATGATAAAATAAAAAAATGAATAATTTCATGCTGAATCTTTTCACCAATTCTGTTATTCAGGTTTCACTTTGGGGGGAATTCTAAGTCACCATTTTAGCATTTCTTAAATGAATGAATAAATAAATAAATGAACAAAACTTAAGAGAAATGAAAGTGTAATAGAGAAAAAGAATCAAACTCAATACAAACATCTCAGGGCTGTATTTGTCTTGTTCTAATTTACAGTTCCCCTCATCCTGCCAAATGGGGTCTTGGCTTTTTTCCCCTGAAGATGCCCTGTGCTCAACTTTCATAAAGCATACACTTTTCTTATAAATTAAATACTTCTATTACATTTCTTGTAAAGTCACTGCAAAAACTTCTCAGTTCTAAGAATCTTCACCAGTATTTCCCCAAAGCATTAATTTTTACAAATACTTTATTGGATCTTATATCACAAGCCTCAACTGTGTCTATATGATCGTTATGCATTTTTTATTTTTTATGCAATTCCTTGAAGCTCAGATTTTTTAAGGGTCTGCAATGTGTGAATAATAGCAGCAATTTAAAATCTCTTCTGTTGGGATTAAATTTCAAAGCTATAGAATTCATATGGGAAATGCCAATACATTTGGTGGGGAAACAGGAAGGGGGTTACTGTCAAGCTGGTAAGGAGCCTGAGTGGAATCCCAGCTTCACTGCACAAAGTGCAGGTTTTCCCCTGACTTTCTAGATTCCAGGACTGAATTCTAATCACTATCATTGTGGCTTATGTAGAATGAGATGAGGTCTGAATTTAATTGTCTGATAAAACTGTCATAATGTAAAGGTTTATTTAAATAGTATATTTGCAACCAGATTTACACAAGGAAAGGAGAATTTGCAAGTTGTTTCTCCTCCTTGTAGCTGTGACACCAGAGAAGAACAATGACACTCCTCAAAACACAAAAATGGAGCTGGGGAGATCATAGCACCAGTGCTCTAGCATGGCAAAAAGGGAAAATATAACTATGGCAAGGTGGAGGGAAGGAATATAAAATGTGTCTGACTAGAATTGGAAGATATACTTGCTTTATGCATCAAGAAGCACAGGAGCGAGCCTCCTGAAGGACATTGGCTTCAATAGACTTCAGTGAGAGTTTAGCCTGAATAAAGAGTTCAAGACTCGGCCTTGTTCTCTAATGGAAGAGAGCAGTATAAATGTGTGTCCCCATTAGACGCACTGTACACAAAGAGAGGAGTAAGAGTTATAACAGTAGCATGCTCTCCTCCTCTCTCAGCTGTGTGATCAGAGAGGTCAGAGCCTCCCTGTTCTCTGTGAACAATGCCTTGGAGCAGCAGTCAGGAATCTGTCACTCCAGAGCTACATGCTGCTCTTTGGAAGCAAAATCCTTCCAGCCTCTGGCATCAGAGCACTTGGGAAAGGGGGGTGGGGGGGTGGGGGGCATGGGGGAAGAAAAAAGCAAAATAAATACAAAGAAAGAGAAAGAAAGCAAGAAGTGTAGTCACCAGTTTTGGTAGCGATTCATTACATGTCTCCTTTGGTACCATCTTCTATAGAAACTGTGAAGTTCTTCAGAATAAAGCTAATAAACCAAGTGGAACTGATCACAAACATTTTGTTCCTCTGCCTGAAGTGCACATGTTTTCAATTTGCTTGATAGCTGTGATTGATGCCACCAAAGAAACATACTCAGAATACTGCCCTTAAAATAAAGTAAAATAAAATAAATCACTTGAGAGCAAAATGCATTTTTGTAGCTGGTTCTTCAGTGAGAGTCAAGTAAATGGTGTGTTTCATCACTGTTTTCAGCTGTGAATCTGTTAAGATCACTAAGGCGCTCTCAGAAGATAGGTGAAGAGAATGGAGAAGAAAAAGGCCAGGCTGCAGGAGCTTTAAGACATCTGGATTACCTTCTGAGCCATTCATCCCATTGTAACAAAGAGATCCCAGTCAGGTGTTGTTACAAAGGCCAGGTTCTTGCCTTTAGTTAGGAGGGTGTCTGGCCTTATTCAGTGGGTAAATGAATGGATAAAGGAGACCAGAACTTGCCCCTGAGGGACTGAACTGTGCACAGACCTTCTTGCTAGTGGCAGCGAGCCAGTCTCAGTGCACAGAGAGAGGTGTTATTTGCCATATTTGAATCCTGATTCCGGCGCTCACTTCATCCAAAGTTTGAGGGGTGGTCGGGTGCTAATTGTTGGTGCCAGCTGATTTCAAAGAAATTAAAAAAAAAAAAAAAAGGCTAGACAGACATTTGGCAACAAAGGTCGTTGACTTTCAGCTGCCTTAAAGAATGATGCATCTGCTTTGTTTGACTGCCAATAGATAAGGTGCATATGAAATTCCCCTTGTAAATTAGCAAGATAAAAGTGATTCTTGTCTCCTTGGACTGATCCTTTTTCCAGAGTTTTAATCATGTTGAAGGCACAGCCCTATTTTGGAGTTCATGAGGAACCGTGCTGCCCAGGGGGAAGCCCCAGGAAGAATTCCTGCACCTTCCTTCCTGGGCGAGAGTCCAGGCTGCTCTCTTGTGTCTGCCTCCTGCAGTTTGTCCGTGGAGTATCCAGTAGTCCAAAGGTAGACAGGTCATATGGCTTTTGTATGGCTGGGAATTCAGGGACTGAATTTTGATCCTGGACAGGAGCCACTTTTTATCGTCATCTTCCCCCCAAAGGTCATCCTTTGCCCCACATCCCAGTAAGATGTCAGGACACATTCTGGCCATAAGGTGGGTGAAAGTGTCACTTGTACAAGTGTAAAGGCTGGAGAGATAAAATATGATGCATAGTTGCTGAACACTGTCAGGAAAAGGGAGCGTTGCAAGGCACAGCCTAAATCAGAGAGGGATCTATATTCAGCATATAAGGCCAAATTTATCTGAAGATTGTCCTTAATTTGCCAGTCCTTTTTGGCACACTTGGTTCTAGCTAAGATGACTGTAACTCCCAGTTAAAAAATGATTTGCAATTGAAATATGATAAAATAGCTTGTTAATGCCAGGGAGAGCGGTCTGCTAATGTTATTTATTTCAAGTCTGAAGTTTCTCACGAAAGAAAGAAAGAGAGAAAGAAGAAGGAAGGAGGAGAGGGGGCTTTTTTTTTTTTTTTATGTGTTTGCCTTCACGGCTTTGGAGTGCTCACTAATTCCATCTGTCCACAACAGAGCCATCGGAACGGCGAGAAAAAGCATTTCCATATGTGCAAATTAGCATCCAGCCTCTCTTAATCTGTGCAGTGCTCCTCTGAAGTAGATGGCGCGGATGGCTGCCAAACCCACTAATGGCATTCAAATAAAGGACTTTATTGGCTTTAACTGCCACTTTTTCTTTTTTCTTTTTTTTTCTTTTTTTTTTTCTTTTTTTAAAGATAGAGAATGCATTCCCCCTCTTATTTTATTTTTGTTCTGATATTGTCACTTTGTACTTTTACCATTAAACAGAAAGAAGGCTTTGGGCAGCTCCTTAATGGGATCCATTTTCTCCTACAGATGTGTTCTTTTACTTTCTATTGAAATCTCACCATTAGTTATTACACTGTAATCAACACCTAAAGTGTATCATTCCCATTTTCAGCCAGCTTGTCTTTCCCAAGGAAGTTCTTCCTCTTTTCTCTGCTTTTCAACAGAAGAGACAGGGCTGAGATGAGAGACATCTTGCTTGGGATCCTGCCCGCACTCTGAGTTCATATGAAAAGGAATCTGTTTGTTTGCTTGTTTGCTTGCTTCTCAAATTGTTTTTCAAGGTCTGGCACATTCACAGTTGCCACTGAGGACAAGTAGAGGTGCCAGCAGTATCCTGCTCAGGGTCACTGTCCCGATGGGTGGCTCTGCACCCAGCAAGGGCTACCACTTGGAGTATGTTTTGAATCTTGAACCACTTAATTATTTCAATGGAAAACGAAGGAAATTATTTAATCCTAAGAAAAATTTAGCTAAAGTATCCCTCCCATTATAGTATATCAATCTTTATTTTCATCCATCAATATTTGTCCTACTTCTGGCAAGGGTTAGGTAACCACACCTGAGGCCTTGTGATCTCAGATCTTGCTGAAAATGCCATGGTTGCTAATCCTGACTTGACTAGTGGTGCCAGCAATAAAACCACAGTCCCTAGTGTGTAGCAGACTCCATATGTTAGCCCCCCTAGTCTGCTAAGTCACCACGCCAGCCTAAATTTGAAACATTTCTAAAGTGTTATACAATGTTGTAATAATGTTTTTACAAAACAAAGGCTGAGTTACTGGAAGCCATATTCATCCAATCAGCATCTTATTGAAAGAGGAATCTTGATGGTAGCGGTGGTGACACAAGCTATAAAAAAATAATGTTAAAAATTGCACTAAAGTCTTTAAAAGGGGAGAACTGACTTATTAGGGAGTAGAAGTTGGAAGAACTGCTGCAGAAAGTCTCAGCTGAATGTTATCTCACTTTCCTGAGGAAGAGTGCACCCAAAAAACCTCAAGCTGAGATCACAGTTGACTTAATTAAAAAGTTCCTAATTGCTAAAACGCTGCTTATAAAAACAAGAATGGACACTGCTAATTACATACTGAGCAGTGTCGGCCCAAACAGAAAACTTTCTATATAAGCAGAGCTTTCTCAAAATAGTTTCTGCTGCTTGTTGTAGATTTTTCCTCATGTAGGAAAAAAACCCCAAACAATAAATGGATTACAGATCGACTTTGCACCCCAAACTTAAGCCTACATCATGAAAGATAATCAGAGGGGATTATCTTGGGTTTAGGTTTTCTCTAAGATTCCAATCCTGCAAATATTTAAGCAAGTATTTAACATTGATACCTGGATAGTGTAGTTCTCGTCATTGATGTTAGTTAGGTACTTAAATGTGAAGATGGTGGAAAAACAACTCATGTATTATATAAATCTATATCCATCACATTATTTTTTATATCTATCTATCTACCTACCTACCTACCTATCTATCTATCTTTCGAGCATAAAAATCTTAGAGTCACAATGCCAGCCACGAGATGGAAAGATCACCACACTAAGAGTCAAGAAGCTAATTAGAGATTGCAGATAATTAAAAATCTTTATATAAATTTTCTTTTTCATACAAATACTTTTTGTATTTGTATGAAAATAATTGTTAACCATGATTACTATCATTTGGCTGGTTTTCTCCCTGTTTTAATCAAAGAATAAGTATTATGTTAAGCAATCATAATTCTCATTTACAGAAATTAGTTTTTAGTGGCTTTCTCATATACTTCTAGAACACATTTACCAATATTTATTTTCAAAACATATTTGCACCAGAAATTTTATTTTTATTACTGACTTGTACAAGATATATAGCTATTTAAAAAGCACCATGGCACCATTTTGCTGGGCATTATACAGAGGTTGACTAGAAAACAGTTCTTGATTTAAAGGGATTACAGTCTTAGTTGTCAAGACAAAGAACTAACAAGTATTGTGTAAGCTGTGCTCCAGTAATCAGGACAAAGAAACAATTCCTCGTGATTTCAGTAGTGATTTCACTACTGAGCAATCAATGATAATACTGAGGATCACTTGAAGTAGATGATGCTTAAATGCAGGGGGGGAAATTATCAAATTATCTTACTTGCTATGAATCACTCATTAATCTCTATTTGCATTTTTTATGGAAAAGAACCTTAAGTACCTGATCTGCATGTGCAAATAATAATTATTATTAAATAGTAAAAGTAGTGCAATTATTAAATAATACAACAATACCAATCATTACTCCTATTAATAATAAATTATAATAAGTCTCTTAGAACTATGCATGGTCCCAAGCTGCAATATTCAAACACAGATCTGAAACATCTGTTTGGTTTTGGAGTTGGGGTTTATACTGTATCAGTCACCAAGTCACAGTTCAAAATACATACGCTGGCATGCTGGACTTTAACTCCCCCTCCACACTGAGTCTTCCCTAGGTCCATAACTAGCTCTGAAACTGAAGATGAGAAATTCTGTTCAGAAAACAAGGAGATTCAAACTCTCTCCTTTATCATCAGTGTAACAATGAGTAATTTAGGTGTTATGATCCTCATTTTATACCTAAGGAGATGAAGGCAGGGAGAACAAACAACAAGAAAGTCAGTGACATAACCAGTACTGAGTTTCAGATTCACTTACTACTTCTTTCCCTGTCTCTTTTGCCTACATAAGTTTGGCTGATGACAAAAGCAAGTATGAATTTTTATTCTCATAACAGTTACATGAAAAATATTTTGTTTCCAGGAAAAATGATCATTCATCATGACAAGATATTAATTGAGACATATTTATTCATATATGCTTTATATACTACCTTTCTGGAGAATTATAAGATGATGTATAAATTTGGTGTAGTTGGATTATGACATTAACATGTTGTCTGAGTACTTTCTAAAAGCAAGATCTAAGCAGGTTTTGAGACTGCAAAAGTCCTTTAAAACAATTAGGACAAGTACTTAATTGAAACTGCTTCAAAATATTTTGAAAATTCAGTCTGATCTTCTATAAAACCAGTTTCCTTATTTGTAACATAAATCTGATGGTTAAGTAGTTTTGTTTGATAGTCGTGTAAAGATTGTCAAGAAGTCAGGACAAGAGTCAATGAAGCGGGGGAGAAGATTAGTAAGTAGTAGTGTACAACTATTTTTACACGATTAAACATACTTTCCCATGGTCCCTTTTCCACTTTACAAAAACATCCTCTCTTCTGACATAACACCCACAAAGACTGATACAGAGGCATTTTCTACAGAGCGCAAGTCAGATGAAAAAACAATTTCAGTACTTCACCTGTGCATGGGTAGCAGCACAAGAAGCTTTTCCTGTTTAAAATGAAACCTAATTGTCAGAACTCTGGCTTTTCTCCCAAATGACGCTGATATAAATTTTGTCAGTGCTGGTGTTTCTGCAACATGCACATCCAAACACATGCACATTGACACACAGAGGCTCTCATATATAGATGAACAATGGCACCAAGAAAAGAAGAAGAAAAAAAAAATTAAAAATTGCAGCTCTCATTTTAAATCCAAGTCTCTGACTCCAGTGGAGCTGGGCTAATTTACACCAGCTGAGAATCTGTTCTTGTATTTATTTTAGAAAAGATGCAATTTTGTCCTAGCAAGCAGTTTGCAAGGCCTACTTGATTGATTTAGTTGACTCTGGCTTTATTACAGCTTAATGTGTTCACATCACTATTGTTAAAGTTGTTTCAGCACTTCTATTATTACTGCCTAGTTTTTGGCATTTAGAAGTTTATAATAATAATAACAGTATTTTGTACTTTTATAGCATTTTTCTTCTGAGGAACTCGAAGGGCTTTGCAAACAATAATTACTTCTTACAACCGCTTGGTAAAGCACATTATATTGTAGCACATTTTACTAGCGGTTCAGATTCTGATCTCAGTTCACATCAGTGTACATGCAAACTATCTACGCTATATATGTGGTTTGGATCCCTTATGAAATAAAAACAAAAGTAGAAATGGCCTTTACAAGGTCTGCCGCTACCCCAGAACAAAACTTTGAAGTCCTGATTCCCTCTCCCCGGTACCAATTTTTAAAACACTGGGTTTACTCCAACACCTGCTCTCCTCTGTGCTCACTGTAGCAGCAAAGGCATAGAGAAGATGGCTTAAACAGATGATGAGACATTCCCTTCTATAAAGAAATTTTTTCCTGGCTCTACAAAATAATGTCTTCTTATTTCTACCGTGGTCGTTACTGTAAAAAAAAAAATAAAATATATATATATATATAAATAGAGTGCTGTTGAGAAATCTGGAGCAAGATGCTTGTTATTTTTAGCAGAAATAAGAGAGATTCTGAAGCTACTTTCTTTTACACTAGTGAATAACCTAGTCCTGTATTTGGTGTTTGGGACTCAGGAATAGGCAGCCAAATATGCTCCACCTTGAAATTCAATCACATGTGGAAATCGGTTCTCTGTAGCGCTACAATAACTGATAAAAAGTTTGATTGGGGCTAAATCTTTACACTCCATTTCTGAAAAGACATCTAACATTTCATCAAACTGGGAAAAAAAAATCAAATCACCACAATCAAGTTTTTTAAAAAGTTCATGCAAAACCTGCTTATCATTAAGATTTGTTTTCATTCACCAATGTAAACTACAACAACAAAATAACAAATAAAATAAAATAAAATAAAATAATAAAAAAGAAACAAATAAAAATCTCTCAGTTTAACTACCCAGAATGAGAACTGTGAATAAATTGATTTCTTTGAGTTACACTGTGAAAACAAACTGGTTAAAGAAAATTTTATTTTCAGGCCAACCTGATTTTTTTATTTTAAAAATACTGGCACATAATATATGATTTCATTTTGAGCACTTTTTAAAAAATGTCTAATTAAATCTAACAAATGCCAAGTAACATTTTTTGGAAGCAAAAAATAATAAATTCCAAGAAGAAAACTCTTCTTCTTATGAATAGTTTGAGTCCACTAGAAAGTGCATTCTTCTGGAAAAAGAAAATATATTCTGAAAAAATCCCTTTTGTTCTGACTTTAGTGTGATCTTATCACTTTCACCATTATAAGAAATACATACACAATTCAAGATGGATTTTCTATTGTTTCACCCCTTATAATTAATTATATACCTTATAATAAAAGTATTTACAGAAAGGAAAAGGATTCATTAGATAACCCATCTGAGCGCAGTTCTGACCTATATGGCCTTGACTGAGCTGTGTTAACCACTGTAGACTCCTCTGCTATTAAAATTGGTATCAGACAAGAACTTCAAGTGCATCAACACTTTTCAATGACAAGCAAAAAAAGAAAAAAAAAAGCAAATACTTTCATGCCCTTTTTGTAGCAATTTGACAGAAGATGATAATTCAATTAACTGTCCTACCAACCCCAGTGCCACTGGAAAGAAAATATCTTTGCTGATAAAAAAATATTGAAGTTTTATGGAGTGAAAGCCACAGCTTAAACACAAGGGAAAGCCTCAGCTTCAGTGGTGAAACTAGTGCATGTTCTGTCCTGTATTTCAAAAGCTCCTGAATCAGCCATCTTAATACACAGAGCAAAATGTTGGCTCCCAAAGAAGTGAGTGGAAATTTTTCATTCCCTTCCACAGAGTTGGATTTTTGGATTTTGGCTTCATCCTAGAAAGAAGCACAAGGATGGTTCTACAGAGTTTTGAAAAGACCTCACATCAATGAATATCTGAAAAACTAATAAATACCATGATCTAGATATTGGACATTACAAGGTCATGCTCATATCTGCAAAACTGAAATAGCCAACTGATTAGAATCAGTGAGGAAGATTTGCCTGAAAACTTATGACATATAGTCCTGTGAGTAGGTTGATTACCTCTAATTATAATTGCTTACAATTTACTTAAAATTATCTCCTCTGGATTTGGCCCACAAAAAACCCTGAAATAAGTATTAAAGAGAATCTTTAATGATTAATTATTTTTTGGAGTTAAAATTAACAGACATCTATGTAAAAAAAAAAAAAAAATTAAAAAAATTGGCCAAATGAAAAACCCACAAACAAAGAAAAAGTGCAGAGTAATTCTTTTGGATTATCTATTTCCTAGTCCAAACTCTGATTTAAGTGGTAATATTATCATAGTCTGGAGGAAAAAAAGCATAATTGAGGCTTCAAATTGTTTGTGTTTACACACTGAAAGACGGTTACAGTAGATTCAATTCAGAAGAAACATAAAGCAATCTTAACTCTATCATTTCTGACTCGAGTGCAAAACTCAAATCAATTACTCATAAACATTTGTGATAAGATTAATTTAATTTTTTCTTAAACAAAGAGGGTAAATTAAAAGAATCAGCTTATTTCTTCCTACTCTGTAGTGACAAGATTAAAAATTAAATTTATACATATTTCATTTTTACATAATAAAGCCTTTTTGCAAAAAGAAAAAAATACCACAGTTCATCTAATTAAATCAAAGAAAATTGCCTGCAGCAATGCTACAGTATTACAATTAGATGTCTGCCAAAACCAGCCATTTGAATTCTTAAACACCACTCCAGTCTTAAACACAAAACATGGTTTTCATCATTTTGTGTGATATCACTGAAATGGGGCTTTTTTTCATCACTATTACGTCAGCCTGGAATGCCTTGCCAGATGCATTACATTTTTCTTCTGTCTTACAGAAATGTTGGGCGAAGCAAATACAGGATAGTTTGTTGTTGGGGTTTTTTTTCTGTAAGTCTACACATGAATATTGGTATATAATGTCATGGAAATGAAATAACATATTTTTTTTAAAATCTCTGCATTAAAAAATCAAGTTTTATGTAATTAGTGTAATTCATGTAATGCTTAAATTGTCTTTGGAATTCGATATAAAAAGAACAAAAACCCAAGACACAACCACTACAAGTAGTTGAAGACAATTATTTAGAAAAACTAAGGCTATCCACATTTACTAATCTTACACAGCCTGTTTGGTAAATCTAATTTAGTATATATGTCAGTACATCCAGATCCCAAAGGCCTGCACCAAATGCTCAGCTCACCCCCGGACTTCCCCTGTGACCTTGTGCAAGTCCCAGTTTTCCCCGTGTCTGTAAAATGGGAGAATAATACTTCCTACCTGACAGGGGTGTTGTCAGGCTAAAATCCACAGAAGAGTATCAGACATTCAGATACTAGATGTAATAAGGGATAGCTAAAGAGACAGGCTGAAAACAGTGAGGACTGGATAAATAAGTTGCTATGCTACAGTAAAGGCAATTCATTTAAGCATCGTTTAGTGGAAGCAGAGTTGAGTTACAAGTTGCTGTTGACTGACAGATGCAAAAATGTACTCCAAAAGCACTAAGCTAGATTTCAGCAAAACCATCAACCTTCAATTTAAAGAACACTCATATTTGCAAAGCTTTGTGGAATACAAACAGTAAAATAATAAAGATAATACATGAGTGATGACTGAGGTTGTGTGTGCTAGGACCTTCCTATGCAATCATATTTTACATGTAACTATGAAAACTACAGCAATGCTCACCTTGTCATCTTCTCTCTGTCTCCCTCCTGTCTTCCCAGTTCTTATGCTCCATAGAGCAAGTATGTCTATAATCTCAGCTGAACTCTCCTTGGTCACATGCAGGCATACTCCCTTCAGATTCTTCCAGTTGACTCAACTGAGCCTGGGCTGAGGTAAAATTGTATTCAGCCCTCCAGGGAAAGTTCCCATTGACCATCTGATGATACCACTTCCACTGATCTGTATTAGAGAAAAATGTTCATATTACAGTTTCATGCTTGCCTGAACAAAATTTGGTGCCACATACAGGCTCAGGATCATGAGAGTTTTGCAAACCACTTTGTACAAAAACATGCATTTCTGAAGTCTTTCTTCAGATGTGAGACAGATGTTCTGTGCTCTGTGCATTTACCTTACACTGTTCTCCAAATGATCAAATCTGTTTAAGGTGAGGAAAAAAAAAAAAAAAAAGGTACAAAAACATTCAGGGAAATTGATTTTTTTTTTTTTTTTCTAGATTAGATGCCACAGGCAGGTGCCCAGTACTCTGGTCAAGTGAGCAATTCCTTTTAAATGACTCTGTCAGATACAATCCTCTTGCTTCATTTTGTCCCCTGCTGCTACTGTCTCACATGGGATTGCATGCACTACAAATGCCTGGGGGATCTATACTGGAGTTTAAAAGCAGACAGAATGCAAAGACATTGGGCACATTTTAATAGAATGTTTAAATGAGACCTAGATGCAGATACATGATCTGGTAGGTGACCAAAGATGTCACCTCAGGCTGGAAAATTAGAGCCTAATAATAACAGATAGTAATAAGGTTCCATTACTTAACTTAAATTTTTTATGATTTTTTTCTTTCATACTTTATGTTCACTCACAACGCAACAAGTAAACTGTTGGGCTGAACTAGTGAGAATATTAGGATTAGTAAGAATTCATTTATGTATAATCCAATAAACATTGCCAAATAGCCAAAGACCAACCCTGAGCCTTAGTCAGGCACAGGATTCTAATTGCAGAAAATGTTGATAGTACAAGGAAGAATGGGAGTCGTAAGGAGCTGTCCAAAATAAAAGTGGACACCTGCATTTTGATTAGTAATCAATAGGACACTTTCAGAAATCCATTACTCTTGACATTACTATGAAAGCTCGTCATCTAATTCACCACCTAAAGCCACTCAGCCTCTACATGAGGTGTATTCCCAGAGGGATTCATCCACTAGGTCTGCTTACAACACAGCCCACAGACTAAAACGTGACTGGAAGGCAATAAGGCCTCCTATTACAATCCCAAAGGACAAATATTTGAAACTCAGGTTGAAATCCTGTCTCAGATTCCTGTCTGAGAGTCAATTCCTGATTGCAGTATTTGTACATTTCTGTAGGGCCTCATGTTTCTTCATTCCTGTGGCAATGAACCTTTGCAGTACAAGCTTTCAGCAGGATACCAATATCCAGGTAGGTCAGCTGAACATGTTCAACTTCAACAAAAGGTCCATATTCTATTTGGTATGCTGTTCCATCACATTCTCCCATTCATCACTGCTCATGATTGAAAATTTTAGAAGAGATTTCCAGCAAAAAAGCAAAAACTAGCAAAATAAATCATCAATATTTGTTTACCTTGTTCCTTTTTTGCCAGCCCCCAGGCATTTGAAAATCCAATACTTACAGTGAAGATAAAGGATCGCAAATTCCATTTAAGGAACACAGCATAAAATATGTGCAATAAACTTGCAGAGAACTGTGTTGCCTTTTTCACTTACCTTTTGTCCATATTCCTTTGATTTTGAAAGGGGCCATGACAGAGTATTAGTATTCACATCTTCATTAACATTTCTGTAAAAAGTGTGAAAGCAAGATTTGAGTGTTCAAATAAATATTTTGTAGCTGGCATTTTACTCGTGTAGCTGGCAGTGTACTTGTGGCAAAGTTTTGAGATTGCAGAATTTGCATCATATTATATTTACCAAACTTCATAGTAATTACTGAAATTCAGTAGCTTTTTGAGAAGTTACACGTAGGAGTTTCTAAAAAAGGGAAGTGTGAGTTAGTTGCGGGTAATAGTTGTGGCTGTCTATTCAGGATCAGAGAACTTTTTTTTTTGGAAGTAAATCTCTTATATTGAGAATACATAATGGAATTATGTCACTGAATTCTGCTTTTACCAGGAGAGTGGACAAGTCTAATCCAAGGAGTGGGTATCAATAAAAAAAAATTAAAAAAAAACTAGTGCCAGAACTTTTGGCATAGGTACAGAAGCCTTTCTTTTCTTTCCTGGGCTTCTAATGCATGTTTTGTAGAATAAAAAATGGGATATACACTAAAGCCTGTTAGTTCACTAACAAAAAATTTCTAAATGAAATGATGACACATAACACAGAATCATTTCCAGTGCTTAGAAGCGAGCTGCATTTCCCTTACCATCTGGATTAATCTTTAAAGGATGCCTATTCATGCTGGAGTTACCTGTCCTCACATAAGAGCACTTTATGGAGTGAGCAAGTCTTTTCTGATCAATCCTTGTGTTTCACAGAGTTGCCAGTCAAACTGTCAGAAATATGCTGCACATGTTTGTTCAAGGAAAAGTGTATTTCTTTGCCCTTCCCAGCTTTGTCTGGATAGCTGGAGAGCCCCACCATCCACTGTGGAGTGCATTTACCAGTGGGAAATCTCCCCTTAGCCTTTTGATGAAAGGTTGTGTGCTGATTTTGACTGGGGTTGAGTTAATTTGTGCTTAGCTGCCATCTGGGGTTAAACCATGACAGGTAGTTTAAGAGCAGTACCAGAGACACACTGCAAGTTACAAAAGCAGAGCATTTGGGGGTAAGCATAACACTTGGGGAGACGGAACAATAACAAAAGTAAAAGTGAACCATGTTGTTATGTAATAAAGCTTAGCACTTTTCATGACTTAGGGATTACTATTTGCACATTAAAAATAGAGAAGACCACAGAGACCACTAAAGCTGGGATTAGAATGCGTAAAGCCCTGAATCCCAGATCTCGCCTTCAACCACTAAACCACATCTTCTATAGTTAGACCTTTTTTAAGTCATGCAGCTTCTTATTACTCAACATTCTGCAAGTACTTAAGCACCCTGCTGAATCAAGGCCCACCTCCCAGAGACCAAAGCCCACAGTTCTTACTCAGGCATTTATCCTTTGTAATCATGTAACTGGAATCTGTCTGCAGTAAAACACACCCTTTTTCTGCACTGGAAAAATAAAGTCATTAGATACTCCTGAGTTCATAGCCTTGGTTTGTACAGTATCACTCCATTTTTAAGCTGCAATAACTCCACTGCACTCAGAACTATTGTGCTGTTTAAAAGTGGGAGTAATGTAACAGAAAATCAAGTCCAAAGTTCCCAGTCAAACAGCCATGCAGTCTTGATGAGAATATCATGCTTTCTTACCGTAATCAGCTGGATTTGCTATTGCTACCACTGCCCTGCTGCTGAGGTCTATATTGACACATCTAAGAGGCACAGACAATCTCACTGAGAACCTGGCCATGCAGTTCTTTTCCATTTGATTGTATTTGATTTGCAAGAAATAATATATTAACTTGCATTAAATAATTATCCACAAGCTGGAACCTGGTCCTGAGATTCTGACATATGAGTTTCTAGTCATGCTTAGCTGGCTATAATTTTTCATCTGGAGGATATCTTCACTATGCAAACTGGATGAACGGGTTATTTTATGTTAGATCTCCAATGAATATCCATCATTGGCTTTAAAGAAAGAAATAAGGAAAATGTATTGGCTCATGTAGACTTTGCCTTTCACATCTCCGTTTACTCAAGAGCCATTTGAAGTTCTTTTTTGTCTGCTCAGATAAATGGCCAGCTGGCCCCTATGCATAATGAATCCATTGTGGCAGGAGCAGGGGTATTTTATAACCACATGTGTAACGACTTGTGTGAGATCCAGTCACCTGCGTGTTCAGGTTGCAGTAGTTTGTTAGCCCTCTGCATCTCTTGGGTACTGTCCGCAGCATGTAGCACACTCAGGTGGCCAGAGCAGCTGAAAGGACAGTTGTGACCTCTTCTGCCTGCTTGCTGGTGAAGCTATAAACAAATTTAAAACCTGTATTCCAGGACCTCTTAGATGGGGCAAAAGACAGTTTACATTTAATATGGAGGGCTGCAGAGACAGTGTTTTGCAATACTATCAATTAATTTGTTGAACATATTAACCCACCATTTGGGGCCACAGAGTGTTTGCCAGTTAAATCTTGCATCATAGGTAGAATTGCAATGAGAACTGTAAAACAAAGTATCATGGAAGACTTGTCTATATGAAAGATCATCCAGTTAATTACCCTCTTAGCTGCCCTCCAAGGTGCTGTTCTGCCATTTCCCTGCTAATCCTTTCCAGCTGAAATTCACTGGTAAACTCAAAATACATGCTTTTGAAGACTTGAGTAGAAGACCATGAAATCTTCAATGAAGAGGTGGAAAGCTCTGGACAGGATCAATGTAGGTGAGGATAGCAATCGTTGTACTATATTCTGGCTTTTCCCAGACTTGAGGAAGCCTTTCTTTGCTCAGCATCTTTGCCTTAAAATGTTGAAGGAAAGGTATGTAACAGACTCCAGAAGTGGGCAGAGCCAATAGGAGTGATATACTTGCAATTGCAATGTCAATTGCAGGTGCACAGTTCTCTAATGTATGGAAACTTGCCCACTGAACCCTCATTCAGCTTCCCATCCCCTAAATGTTTTCCTGATCTCACTTCTGCTGACATATCTGTTATAGTTCACACCATACCTTACTATGCAAACTCTACAGAGAAGGAAACAGGAGGGGAAAAAAGGGAAATGCTTTGATCAAGTCTGCCTCCTTCGCTACATGATCGCTGCCAAAAGCTGCTTTTGCAGCCACCATGGCAAGCAGGTGTGTGTTACCATGGCATCGCTCCAGCTGCAGAAAGCTGCCCTGCCCCTGGCCCTGCCCTCCCTCCCACTTGGGCAGACGCCATGCCCCCATCAGACCACCATGCATGATGCTGGGGGTGGGGGATGCACCATCTCAATGTTGTTTTGCGCTTACCATTGCCTCTCTGGGGCAAATAGAATCAGAGATAAACAAGATAAAAGTCTAAAAGTCTGAATGGGCTGCCATCCCATTCTCTGCTAACACTGAGATCACGGAAGAGATGCCATTGACTTTGACTCTTATGCATCCTCGGGCCAAGCAAATTCCCTCAGGTATCAAAGGAGCAAATCCAGACCCAGGAAGAGGACATCTGAATTTGTCATCTGCCTCACAAAATAAAATGAGACAGCAGCTAAACTCTTGTAAGATTATAAACAGGGTGTCATATTCTTTCTAAACACACAATACATGGCAGATCTGCCCCAGTATCACCCCCGCCCGCACAGACATACACACACTTTAACCATGAGCAGTTTTGAAAATTTGGGTGGTAGAAACCTTTGTCACACCCACAAGCTATAACTGAAGGAGGGGAAGAGGAGAAAAGCCATCCATTTTGGCTTCATGCTAAATTATCAGCTTCTTGGCTTCACGCCAGCTCAGTCAGCTTATAATAATAACTGGCTCTGGGCCAAGGCTTTTTAGAGTGAGTGAGAGAGAGCACGCTGCTTTCTCTTTCTTCAAAAATATTTGTTAATAATCTCTATATTACTCATAATCTGTATAGCTTAATTGAATAAAAATGTCTATTTTCACTTCCTTGCTAACTGAAAACTGGAGGTGAGATGGAATGATTTGGAGCCCAGAATCAGGCTGGATTTCAAACATGAGGCAGCACAGGAACTGTGTGTAGGTGGCTTTCTGGTTAGGGCCCCTGCTACCCCAAGACCTGAACACAAACACTAACAGTTTGGTCGTGGATGGCATAAAAACAAGAAAAAGAATGAACATCTACAATGAAAACCTACTGTTATATTGAACCATGTCTTGAACCTTGACCTGTTACCCCTAAAGATATACCACAGTGTCTCTACATGATATGGTAAACTTTAAGAGGACTGACTTTATCTGAAAGACAGAGTTATGATGATGCCTGACATGATATCTCTCTAATTTTAGAATGAATCCAGTCCAACTGCATTCTTAATGGGAAGGGCTGAAGGAGAAGCAAAATTCCTCTAATTCAAACAAGTATATAAGAACTGTCAGGACTCACTTACTTAAATTCTGTTTCCTCTGGTCTCTTTGTTAGTCTTATCATTATTATTATTATGAAAACCCCTAGAGATGACCTGCTGTGATTGTATAAAAAGCCCCTCATGTATCTGAGGTGCAACCACAAATAATAACAATAAGCATAAGCAAAGCAGAAACCGTATTTCATGCCTTTTGAACATAAGATACAGCAAGAAGGAAAAAAGCATATACTGAATTGTACTGAGCATACACCTTAAAAAGCATATACTGAACTGCAATATTAATTTGCAAGAACTCTCAATGTTAATGTAATGATAGATGAGCTTACTAGATAATTTTATTAACGTCTTACAACTTGTTCTTTTTTCAGATTAACTAATATTTTATCTTCCTACTGCAGTGTAAATGATGTTCTTAAAAATTGTCCATATAGAAGAGTCCCTCTGTTGGGTTTTTATAGTTACCCATTGTTATAATTTGTATGAGATATTAAATCTATTACTGCCCCATGCTGACCTACAGTAAACCTATCAAGAAGTGTGTTAGGCATACATCAAGAAAAGGGTGAAGTTCAGTTCATGCTGGACATGTACCCAAATCCCTGGATGTTGAACCTTGTTATCATTGACCTTAAGCTTTTTTTTGCAGCCAAAAGCTGTTTAACGGGGCTGCAAACCCTTCAAGAACAATTTTTATCTTCAAATTTCCAGCACCTCTTGTTTTCTTTCTTCTTTTACAGTATTTTTAGTCCTTCTACTTTGGGGGCTGTCACTAAGGGGATGATGATATCACAGGAGACATTCAGCACTTCACAAGATTAGGTCTCTGGTCCTTGCCAAAAATTGGAAGGAGTTGAAGACTCAGAAAAAGAAAATAAAACTTCCTTCTCTGAAATTGGGCAGATACAAGTAAGCTGAGCTGCAGCTGCCATAACACCTTCCTTTATTGTAATTTCATTCTTCTTGTTTATCACTTAAATTTTTTGGATCTGTCAGATACTACTATGCAAGTTAAGATGACTGGGGTGAAGACTATTTTCTTTCTTATTTGTACAGTTCCTTGCAGAATCGAGTTCAAATTCCTCAACAGCCTGCACAAACCAATGCACTATTGTGACAACTACCAGCAGTAATAATGTAGGAGTGTGAGTTGTTTTCAGTTTCAGAAATGTTCATGTTCCAGTATTGGTCAAATTTATACAAGGTTCTTAGATTAATGGGAGAAAGTCAATCCATTTCCAGTGGTCAAATTGCACAAAAGTGTTTGCATTCCTCAGGTGTAAGGAACAAGATGCATGATTATAATCTAATATATGGCTGTTGACAAATTTCATTCTGTGTAGTTTCTTGAGAATTCTCATTGTTTTGATCTTTTCTGTTAAAACTTCAGCTGAAAGTTAGGCCCTGAGTCACAGAGGACATATATGAAGAAGTTTCACTCCCAGGAGAAACTAGGTGCTTCGCTCTGGTGGAACCTCTCTGTTTTATGGACTGCAGGACAGATTGTGACTACTTTGTGCAAAAGTTGGAAGGTTTATAGGTTCAAAAGCAAGAAGTGCTTTAGAAATTGGACTGCTGCTTTATAATGCAGTTGGTTAACAGTGGCAGAGCGCAGAGGATATGTGTTCTCTGGTGAAGGAGCACCCAAGGTGGAAAGATAGAGCGTGGGTGCCAGGCCCTCCAAGGTGTAAAGCGCAAAGGCTGCCCTGCAGCAGAGTGCACTGGCTTGGCTACATCCTGGTGCAGGGAAGCTTCAGAAAGCCTGAGGTGCTCCTTGGGATGCCTATGGGGTACAGTGACTGTGTCCAGGCCTCCTGGCACAGCTTCCGCTGTGGCCTGAGTTAAGAGAACCAGTTCTGAGAGGGAAGTGAGTGCACAGGGCTCTCTCCATGCAGAAACTGCGATTCCAGTGGTGGCTTGTGCTCATTATATAGTGCGAGATCACAAATAGAAGTTTTCACACTTGCCCATCTGCCACCAACTGACTCTAAAGAGCTGGTGAATCATACACTTAAAAGAGGGCGAGTTTTTCCCCGCTGCCATTGGAATGTGTTTTGAAATTAAATATGCACAGTACAAAAGCGGAATAACAAGGTTGTGCTGATCACACCAGACACTGTGTATAATGCTACAGACATGAGGGTCAGGGGTCTAGGCCAAGACCATGGCCCTTAGTCAAGGCATCAATGAAAGCTGATTCTTCCTTCCCCTTGGTGTCCCTTTCCATGTCTGAAGAGACTATTGAAAGAAAGATTTCTTTGAGAGGAGCCAGGGGAAAGAAAAAGGGGAGGGGGAGAGGGTTAAATAACATAAATATGGTGAAAAAATATTATTTTTGTGCTTGCATATGGTACTTTCTTTTTTCTATCTATATGCATACATTTTCCATTTGCTATTTGTAATTATGGCTTTGGCTTTACAATGTATTCATCAGTGACACTGTGATCCTTTTGTTCTGCTGCATATAAAAATGGTTCAGAAGATAGATTCAAAAGGTCTCAGGTTCCCCAACAAGGAACATAATAGGGGTAATGCATGGCAAGAACAGTTTCTACTTTCTGAAAAACAGGAATAAATAAAAGAGCTATTACATTACACTTTGTGTACAGTACTGTACTCTTTTTCAAAGTGTAAGACAGATTCTTATCCATTGCAAATGCTAGTTCTTAACCTGATTTATGTCTTGAAATCATTTTTAAGGTTCCCTGTGCTTACAATGGAAACCAGGCAGGATTTATAGAAGCATTATAAGCGCATACTTTTTGTGAAGAGCAATGTTAATATGATCATTTTGGTCACTCAAAAAAAAAGAAAAAAGAAAGAAAGAAAAAAGATTGAAGGAATGTTTTTGTTTTTCATTCCCACTTTAAAAGCAGGTTTTCTTTGGGTGCACCTAATCTACATGAAGTGTAACTGTATCCATTATCCATTGTAGGTTTGTGCAATATGTGACAGCTGTTTGACCCTGTCACTAAAGTCCCTCTTGCCATGGAAAAGAGACAGGAGTATGCTGCAGTGAAGATAAAACACCCTTTATTCAGACTGCTGGACAGAATCAGACTCCATGTTTCTCTGGTTGCCAGAGAGACTGTGTATCCTATACATCTGTATGTCATTGCAAAAATCCTTCCAACCCCTGACCTGTATAGCTCAGTTGTGGAAGGAACCGAGTACACTACAGATGTCAGATGTCAGCTGCCCCAGGACTCAACTTTGCCTTGGATATGCTACCAGATTCTCTGGAAACATGATCCAGCATGCAGGCAAGATTCATCCACATTGCAAATGAGGAGGCAGCTACAAACACAGCTGCATTGCACAGGCTCTGTGATGTAAGTAGTATTCATTATCCCTGTGATGTGTTCATATCTACCTCAGTCAGCCTTGTGTAGTGGTGGGAGAATAGTCAAACGTTCTTCCAAAATCAGTGCTTGGCTTACAGTTTTGTCACATAAACACATGACTAAGCAATGCAGTGCCTGAATGAGGATACCTCAGCTTACCTTCACACTACTGGGTCCAGAACTGGAGGCAGTAGTGCTAAATCAGTGGGACATTGAAGCTAATTTGTTTCATTATGAAAAATCAGCTGATGTGACAGTAGGGACTATCCTGCTAGCAGGACCGTGTGTCTTTGTATAGGACTGGGTTTATCCATTTATTCCATGCTATCTGGGCTGCCTGTAAGTGCCTCTGAACTGCACTGTGGAGATGTGACTTTAGGATAGCTGGTCCTCTGTTTCTCATCCATAAAACACAGTTTGTCCTAACTACCATTTCTTGTTGATCTAATTATATTAAAAGCAGGGACAGAATTTGATGAAGGGCTCCATGTTAGTCATTATTTCAAGAAATAATGAATATTCTGTCAGTTATTTGTTCCTCCTTACCATGCAAAAGCAAGTGATTCTTCCCACCCTTGCATTTTCCAGACCCTACAAATCCGGAAGTGATGAAATCAAACAAAAAAGCATAAAAAGTATCCAAAGGAGGAAGAGGAAAAGATGGGCTCAGCTGGCAAATGTAGATGTGCTGCTCTTAAATATTGCAGACTAAGACATATTTAAGCACATGCCACATTTTAACAACATGGGTATCCTTGCTGACTTCGGTAAGAGACCTTTAACTTAGTCTGAAGATCAGGACCACATTTACCATGTGGCATTCATGTTTAGGACAGTGGAAAACACGTAAAAAATATGTTTACTTAATTCTTCTTTATGTCTCTTTGGAATATAACTGCTGTAGATGTTTATGTGAAATTAATGTTGGCTATGTATCATCGACATTATAGTTAAATAATTAGTGTTTTCTTAGTTGTTAGTATCTTGCTGTTAGTCACTTTCATTGTGAGTTTATTTCCTCCCCAAGAAAACTTGAAGACATCTCTGAACTGAGAATTACTGGGGAATTTTTGTAAGCATTATTTCTGGTAGTCTCACTTTTGCCTTTTTCTGCTGATACCACAGCTAACTAGGAGGAAAAGTACTTATCCAGTGTTCAGAGCTCTGAAGGATAAAAGACAGCTAACCAAACAATCTTCCTAATTTCCCCCACCTCAGCCTCCACTCTTCCTCACACATTCAGCTTCTTTTATCTTTTTCTCTATCAGCCTTGCTTATACCTTCCCTGAAACACTTGAGCAGGAAAGACAAATTGATATTAACCCTTCACTATTAACACAAAAGTGATACCTTTGATGTACTTATATGCTTATGCTCAGGCAAACTACACATAGCCTAGAGAATGTGTAATTAGGTGACTGCAATCTTTCCAAACAAACTCTTTCCTTCTGTCTCTTATAAATCAGCAGAGATTTTCATATATCTATATCCTTCAAGGATGTGCTTGAAGGAGGAGAAGTTGGGTATGGTGCTTTTGTTAGGATATTGCTCAAATCTTTTAGCTACAAGGTTCTGCTTTGCACTAAGGTAGAAGGATGGTCAGTTTATTGGTGGTATTTTACCCCACTGAGACACAATTATAGTTCAGTTCTGCTCCACTCTTGCTTGCAATAAGGGAGTTGGGAGAGGCTGTTGCCACATGCTGATGTTCAGCAGCATCTCATCTCAGTGACTTCTGCAGGAATTTAATGGTAGGTGGGAGGCACAGCCTTTGTGGTGTCTCGCCTGTGAAAAAATTAGCACTCCTCCAACCCCTGGAGTTCCCACAGGCTCTACTACTCAAAATATAGCTGTTAACTGGCAGCGGTGGAGGTATGATACTTGGGCATGGCACATGATCCTTTAAGAACTTGCTATGTGGCTTGCTTTGTGCATACACCAAGGTCTGCATTCATTCTGTTCATGCCCTGAAGCAAACAGCACCAAGCCTGAAGAAATACAATGCTGATAGGCAGGATATAGTGAGCAGAGCTCACTGTTTTGCTGATACAACTACATCATGTCCCAAAGTATGGTCAGAATAAGTGCATCTCTGCACTTAATATACCCTTTGTAAGTTTGTTGGTGGGTGAATGCTTACTCTCTTTCCTCTCTAAAAACACTTTATCTGCTGTTTTGTCTTCTGCTTTTTTGTATGCTTGTGGTTCAGCAATATCCGTATGAGTCACAGAAGTCTTACCTATGGCTACAACTTCTTTGAATGCTTTGCTATCATCAGCCTATGAAGGACAGTTCTTTAGGTTGTCTTGACTTTTTGGGAAGAATTTCACATTTGAAATAATCCTCCATACTGGTACACTGATAGGTTTTAATTTGAGGGGATGTATAGCTCAGGTGTTGAACAATCTTTGCTGTAAACCACAGCTGAAACAGTTTGAAAACAGATAGATGAGAATAAGGGGTACTATAAAGACCTTTTAACATCTTTAGAAGAGTTTTCCTCTAAAATGAGGCATTTCGTAGTTTCCCTACATGAAAATTATGATCTTGGGAAAGTATTGCCCCAAGTACCAGAGATGGAATCTTCTCTTTCCCCTGGTCCTCTCTTGCTATGTAGGTCTCTCCATTTATAGAGAGAAATAGGGTCCAGAGTCATTTGAGTTGAGCATTTTGAGGTGTCCAGGATGCCTTTAAAGGGAAGTCAGAGAAATAACAAACGGAGGGACAAAATTAATGCCTATTTAACACTTTAATTGTCAGGGGCAGGCATAATAATCTACTACAGCTAAGGGGAATGCAATTCAACAGAACAGAGTGAAGGTGGAACTGGTTCACTCACTGTTAATGGGAAGAATACAGAGTTCTGAAAGGGGAGGGAAACTCCAAAATGCAACAGTGCAACATGCAGAAGAACATATGAAGCTGCAATAAGAGACCTGCTTTTGTTTGACCTTGCAGTTTAAAGCTGAGCATCCTAGTGTGTTAGGAGTTTGGAAATATATTAAACACTAGGAAAATTTTAAATATTCCTATAACGTGTATGCTGCCTAGAGAAACTGTTGTGAAGAGTTTCTCATTACTGATATTTGGAGAGGTTAGTGATAGAAATGACTGTGAGATGAGTAATAAGTAAAAATATCCACTCAGACTGATTCAAACCAATATGAATTATGCCAGTCAATAATGAGTGTAAGATGAGGCATACTGGACTTGATTTTCCTCTCACTTACAAGACTGCAAATTAAAATTAATTCAGTAGACTACAATCCACTAGTAAAAGTGGGAGCAACTACTTTCAGTTTGTAAGATCCATATTAAGGAAACTGTGTTTTGTAGTTCAGTTCAAAAAACTGGTTCAAATCCTAACTTTTGCCTCAAGCCATTAATCTCTATGCCCTGTTGCAATCCTTTTAATTTATATGCACAATCTGTTCAGATCAAAAGCACTCCAAGACAGGCACTTTTCTTGCTTAAAATCTGCTCAGATAGTGCCCAACACATCTGCACTAGGAGGTACAAATGTGAAACATGCTTGTTACAGTGGGAATGAATCCAAGGTCTTGAGGAAGACAGCTGAATGAGCATGAGTGATCAAGAAGTGTATCACCTGGTTCAGTGCTTCTTGAATGAAAATATATATGACTGGTTTCTTATCATCTTTTGGATACATCATCCTTTTATTTATGTTTGCTTTTGTTATTCCACTGCAAATAATGAGATCTTTGTTTTCCTGTAATCTCTGACACTACATGATACTGTGACTGAAAGGATCATAAAGGGATAAGCTAGAATGGCACATTAACAGTCACTGCTGGCACAGGCTAAAAAGGAGGAAGATTGAAACTTTCTTTTGTTTGCATTTAAAAAAAAATCTCACAAAACTTACATCATATCTTTTAAAGGTATTTTTAAAGTTTGGGGTTGTTTTTTTTTTTATTATTTAAGTTCATTTAGTTGAACGAATGCTGTTACAGAAAAGCAATTCCTTTTCGTATAACTTTAAAGTCTCTTTCCCCCCTATATATTATCTCTTTTAGTTTTATAAAAAATGATACATTTTAAAGTGCATGGGTTGTCTGGGTTTTTTAAGTTGAAAAACAATTGTGCCTTGATGTTAATTTGATGAATTCTCATGATAAGGTTGCTTACCCCCAAAACTCTTCTTTTCCTGATTATGATATTTGAGAACAAAATTTTAAACAAATAATACCTTTCTTTCTAGTCTAGTGATCAATCTCAGAGAGAAATAGCAAAAGTATGAAATTCTGTGATAAAAACAAAGGGAGAAGAAGGGCTAACGGGTAGCATTCTAAGCCTGGGTCACCCTTCAGTTTCTGCCTAAGCTGCACTCTTCCTGTGTGACCTTGGACCTTATCCCACTTCTTGTTACTCTGTAAAACAGAGGTAGAAGTACTTGAGGCTGCACAGAGGTATTGTGAGAGAGATAAACATCAAAGTCTGGGAGGTGCTCAAATACTGCAGAGATAGAGGAAAGATAAGTACTGTACATAGAAAAAAATCTATTATATGACCAAAAACCCCAAACCAGTGTTTTGTCTTTAGACTTAACAGTTTAAATAAAGCCTTGTCATATCCCATTGTTTTTCATGAATGTTTCTTTCAATAGTCCTGTTGCAGTGACCATCTGGAATCATTCAGTCATACAGTACTACTGCAGACACTAATTAATTTCTCAAGTCTTGAGAACAGGGGCCCAAACCTTACCGAAATCCGATCAATGTAAGACCTGAAGGATCAGGTCAGCTTGACTGATACCAAGCTTAGCCAGGAGCTAGCTTGGTATCAAATCGCCATGGCTTAAGAAGTTACGGGCACCCTCTAGGCTCTGGGACATCTGTTCATATATGCACTTCACCTAAGAAAATGAAAGGTAATATGACCTACCTAAGCCGACTTTCAGTGCAGGCTAAGGGCATGCATGCACTCCTGAATCTTAAACATTTAATATGGAAAGAAACCAATAATTAACCAGGTACAATTTGTTGTGTACAAAAGGTTTTTAGTTCCACCCCACCACAGCTGCTAATCAAGAATTAGTCAACATCTCTTACTGTTTTCCTGATGCTGGAAAACAGACTTGTATGTTCATTCTCTTTTTTTCTGACTCATCCTCCAGAAGATGAGAAAGATAGGAAAGGATCAGGCTAAAACTGCTGTCTCAGAACAGAAACTCTGCTACAGTGAACAGCCTCTCAGCTGTGAAGACTATGGTGCCATACAAAAGTCACAATACAAAGAAGGGACGGTAGAAGGTGAATATCTGCTACAGTATCATTCTTTGCTTCAGATACAGCCCAGTTTATTCAAGAATTCAGAGAGGTTTCATAAGATCAAATGGCAATAAAGACCATTAATAAGTTTGCATATAGAACGTGAAATACATTTATGGAATAGTAAAATAAAAAATCAATGTAAATAATCATCATTTCAGCTAAAATGTCTGATCACAGTTGCATTCTCCTGAGTGGAAAAAAAACCCAAACAACTAATACAGCAGTGTGACTTTAAAATGACAAAGACATTAGCACATTGCCGCTCCAATGAAACACAGTAGAACAAATCTGATTGGAGGCTGGTCAGTTTGTGCCTGATTCCTAATCGAGAGCTTATTTTTTACCATAGTCCCTAGGGCACTGCTTTATCTTCAAAGCTTGAGCCAAGAAAATTCACATGTTCAAGTTGTCTGCAGGCTGTTTTTCTTTCTTTCTTTCTTTCTTTTTTTTTTTCCTCCCCTCTCTCTCCCTCTCCAGATCTTCATCCTGGCTCAGTTAACAAACCTATTAATCCCTAGTCAAGTGCACACATGCAAAACTCTGATGAAAGAAAGCAAATGTGGAAGGAGTAGAGCTCTACAGATCAACACCAACATTACTACTTTGCTTCTGGTTTCATATCTGTGTTCAGCAAAATTTTTGCATACATATATTTTCCAACAATGTGGTAAGATGTAGCTTTGATACATCTACTTCACTGTAAACTTGGGGCAATAGCTGTCACACATAAGTTGCCACTACTTTGTTCAAGAGGTAGCATCAAAAGATAGGGCCATTTCAGGAGAGAGTTTGCAAGATTCCAGTGGTCTGCTATTAACAGAAATTCTGTTGTGAGCCAGTAGGTTTTGGTCAGTTAGTTCCCATTTGTGTTTTTGTAACTGGTTATCAGTATTCCAGTAATGTAACGGTGAGGGAAATAGGTACCAGAAATATCTTTTAAAAAGTACCCCTGCAACTCTGCCTATAAATTAAGCAATTAAATATGTAAGACTCATAGTTAGACATCTACAGACTCAACTGAATAAACAACAGTCTCATAGGGTGAATTAAATCTACACAACAGTGGAAGTCATACCAGCATGTGAGACTGAAGATACCCATCAGTATATTCTATTGCTTGAATGTGCTAGTGTTTTGAAAATTTAACCCACTGCATGTTTATAGCTACTTATTCCTTCCCTTGCCCCCACCCACCCCCCAATTATTTCATTCCTCTGGAATGTGACATAGCGTGGAATATTGAATCTCTTCATTTCAGAGCATGCAGTGTTTACCTGTAGCTTGCATGCTACTGTATCTTAATGGGATCTTGAAGGAGGGTTTAAGGTTATTTAGTTTCCATGCTTAATTCATTCTTGAAGAGATTTAAATAGAGACTGACAGCATACTAATGTTTGATAATCATTACCATCAGCTATAGGGAGAATCAATGATCACCTAATACTTCTGTTGGCTTTAGAAATAGATCCCGTGACTGAAAAGTCAAAGTCATTAATCAGCCCATAGTATGATCTACATAAGATAAACTACATCCTCTCAGAACATAAAGCATGTTGTCTCCTGTTCATGCATGTTATCTTTCAATTTACATTTTATTCAGATTTGCCTAGCTTTATGATCTCCAATCAATTTCCTGGCTTACCAGGATGTTTTAAACACTTTCAGCCCCTTTTCAGGTTTCACCATTTTCATCTGCAGTTGAAAATGCTGCTGGCTGAAGCTGCAACTAGGAAGTGGCATGTACTGAGCAGGGTGGGAAATCCCTATTTATGTGATAAAAAGAACAGCCGTTTGCTAGGAGAAGTCCTGTCCAGGGATGGCTGTTATTGAGAACCAATTTACTAGGACTACTGTTTATAAAATTGTATAATGTTTATATTACTTTTTGTACTGTTTACATTAACTAAGAGTCTCTATAAACAATAAATAACAGAATTCTTATTTGTTCTATTACAGTATCAGTATCAGTTATGCCTACAATTTTTCCATGCTTGAACTGTATAAATCCAGAGATAAAAAAGCCTCTGTCCTAAAGTGCTTGTAACTGAATACACAGCACTGGATATACACATAGTTCAATAAAACAGGTAACATGGGAATATATTTCAAAACATACCTGTGGTGGGCTGCATTATTAGTACCATTTGACAAAAAGCAAACTGAGACACAAGTGGTCATAGAGTGATATTTTCACAGGTTTCTATTAATCTGGGGTCTGGAATTACTCCACCTTCTTATACCTGACCAATTACTTTCTCAGTGTTATTTCTTCTCTATCAGTTCAGCCAGAAGCCTGTGGTTCTGGTGCTTGAGGTCTTGAGATTGCTCTCAAGTGACAAATTATGATGTATGTACACACAGTTCAGTACTTCTCCATTTGAGTTTAACTGGGCTAGGAAATGCCCCTGGTAATCAGGGGTTTTGTTTTTCAGCTTCACCAACAGAGAAGACAGGCATCCTGTTTTAATGTGAGATTTTAACATTTGGTTTGGAAGTATTTTCTGACTTTCACAAGCCTACGGAAAAGACAAGTCTCTTGACATGTACCTTGTGCTTTAATCACAAGAACATCCTTAATTAGAGGCAAATTCTGACACTGAGTCAATTAGATCACTTGTGGAATAAGGTAGTCCTCAGTGAGAGTGACAGTGGCAAAATCTGGTCCTTGATAAATGAAAGGTAATGCTGAGTACCTCCCTAGGACTTTGATGAGAATGCACAGTAGCTCCCTTGTCTAAAAGTCTGAAGCTTCCCTGCCTTCCCTTATGAAAGTAAAGGATTTCTAAATATGTTCTATTATTATTATTTATTTAAAAATACAGTAAATTATTCATTTTCTTTTTATTCTTATTTGAATCAAAAAAAGTATTCACATTTCTGATATTAATTGGTTGGGATTTTTAAAGCTGCAGAAGTACTGAAGGAGTGGAATTAAAAATCTTCCATTAATATACTCACGTGGCACTCACTATTGCTGCAGTTCTCCCAAGAGTTGCTTTTCCTACCTATAGGTTTGAATTATGTTGCCTTCTATGTTATAACACCACATCTTTCTATAAGAGGTGACTGCTGTTCATTTCTCATCTTTATTGTGTTTTGTGTGTTTATTTGTTTCCCAAAATACCCCTTACCATATTTCTTTTTACCATTGAAACAAACTTGTGGTAATAGGGCTGATTCTTTTGTCAGCACACAGGATTTACTAGATCACTGTGCATCTCAAATATTGCTAAGAGGTTACAGAATTTCTTCAAGGAAGAGTGTAAGGTCAGTTATTTTCTGTGCTTTTAACCTTTTAGAGCCAGTACATTGATTCAGAGTGAAAATAGGGTAAATATTTTTAAGAAAAGGAAATACTCCCATTTATCATTGATAAATTTCAAAATTCAACATGTTTCAACTTGCTCAGATCTATGGTTAATATTATGCATCTCTTCTGCTGAAGCAGTCACTGCAGATAGCTCAGAAGCTCATCACTCTCCACCTGCAAGCTGACAGTTTATCCAGTTTAAGATTGTATGTCACCAATGAGCGTTCTGATCACTTGTAAAAGGTAGTGCTCTAAACTTACTAATTGCATAAGCTCAGGATGGGTCTTCTGGCTACGAGATATTTTCATACAAACAGTAAAAGTTCTCAAGACTACACAAAAAAGAGATCAGTGGAGATACTACAGTGATTGTTCATACACTGGGAAGCAGTGTTTCCTCTGGAGTGGAAAGAAGGCATAAGGGGCCAAAATTGTAATGAAGACATGGAGTTATAACAGGAATAAATTTAGCTCCATGAGTTTAGATGAGCAGCCTGGACAAAATGGTACGTGACAGCTCTTCGGAGACAGGTTTTCCTCTGAGTCTGTACTGCCACTTTAGCACTACATGTTTTTCTTAGCCCTAATCATATGCAGTGCAAGAAAGAAAAGAAACTCAGCTGCTTCTAAGTGCTGAAAAAGACAGTAGCTTTAGGGATTCAGATGAATGGGTAAATGGCTGGATGGACAGAGAGTAGAACACCACCAAATAAACTCCTCACAATATTGAGCTGCCCAGTTTTCTGATACTTTTTCTTGATGGGTTAAAGAGAAGTGCATGGTTGCAATACCTGGAAAAAATCAGGCTCATTATCATGGTGTTCTGATATTGACCACATCTCTTATCCAGGACAGCTGAGATTCTTCACCTTTTGAAAAAGAAAGACAGTAAAGAAACGTTTCTCCCTTTCCTGTTATGTCAAGACCCCAAAAGAAAGTGAATGACAGATCATCTTAGTTAACATATTGAGCCATTGTCTTGCTAAAAATATTTTATGAAGGGTTAGGGAAATCACATAGACTGAAGAAAATAAAAACAGCAACCGTTTTCAAATATAGAAAGACTGATGTTTATGACAAGAATCAAAACTTAAAATCTTCCAAAATTATATTTAAAAGAAGTCTCTAAACATCCAACTAACAACAGAACCACAATCATTAAATTTAAGAACTTTCTTGTAATAATGAATATATCATCAGAGGTCTCCTTCTTGTGTACAGCTTTCTATTAGCATTTTTACAATGCATTTCAATTTTAAGCAACAAATGTTGTACCTCTGGATATTCTTTCGATAACCAAAAGCCATAGGTAAAACTATTCAGATTTTTCTAACATGCTTTTTTGTTTTTCATCTCCAAGTGTTTGCATATGCAGTTGACTTACAGGTAGAAATTTAGACATTTGTCCTCTAAATATTAGAAGCTGGTGCAAATAAGGTGGTAGAGAAACAACTACTTTGATTTACCCTTGCAGTTTATCTTTGGGCACAAAAATATTGCTATACCTTTAATATATGCAAATTGCATGAACACGAAGCACAGGCCAAAGTCCTTTGAAAAACTCCTTCTTAATCTGCCAGACAACCTCAGTCACGTATTTGGATAAATCAGCAATATTAATAGATGAAGGGAAAGTGGCAGATGTAATGGATTTGGATTTTAGAAAAATATTTGATACAGTGTCTGAAAAAACCTTACTTGAGAACTTAATTGAAGCTGTCTTGGAGAAGAACACTGTTATGCGGATTGAAAACAAACATTAATGGATAAACAGGTAAACAAGACTGCAAAGAAAGGATAATGATACACCACAGTGTAATGATTGAAGTGTGGTGCCTACCAGGGCACCAAAGGGATCAGCCTTTGGTCTCACATAACATTTTAGGAACAATCTCAAATATAGAGTAAGGAACACATTGACAAATTTAGCAGATGATACAAAATGTGCAGGAGATGTAAAGTAGAGGAAAGAAAATTTGAATGATTTAATTAGAACAAGATGAATATAGAGTAAACAAAAGAAATTTCCAACCATTTCAATGTACAGCACTACAGCTGGATACAAGAAATACAGCAGGGAAATAATATGTGGGTTAGAAAATCTTCTGAGAAATGATCCAGAAGAAAGGATGGTCTAGAAGGAGTGGTTGACAATTAAAGATTAATATGAACTCTCTCTATAACATAGCACCAAAAAGGGGCCAGGTCAAGTGTAGGCCAAAGATGCAGAAAAATAATTTCACAGGATGTCATATAATGAGGTCATAATCCTTTCTCACATAACTGTGGTCTTCCACACAAATGGAATTAATCTTTTCTGTCCTGGACAATTGATAAGAAAACATATCATCTGAAGTAACAAATAAATAAACGATCAGAAGAGAGCTACATGGAAAAATAATGGGAAAAGCTAAAGCATACTTGATATTTAAGAATATGAAAATGGAAATCATAATTCTGCACATAGCTGATAGCTGAAAACAATGTAATTGTTTTAGAGAAAAAAGTGACTTTGTCATCATTTAACCCCAGCTGGCAATAAGTACCACAGAACCGCTTTCTAACTCCCTCTCCTTGCCCAATGGGGTAGGGAGGAGAATCATGAAAAGGTAAGACTTGTGGGTTGAAATAAGAATAATTTAATAATTAAAATAAAAGGAATAATAAAACCACCTACAACAACAATTTTAATGAAAAGGAGAGAGAGGAAGAGAGGCATAAAACCCAAAGGAAAAAAAAAATTATGCCCAATAAAATTGTTCACCACCCGCTGACCAATGCCCAGTCAGTTCCTGAGCAGCGATCAGCAGGGCTCAACCAACTCCTCCCAGTTTATGTACCGAGCGTGACATCCAATGGTATGGAGTATCCCTTTGGCTAGTTTGGTTCAGCTGTCCTGGCTCTGCTCCCTCCCAGCTTGATGTGCACCTGCTCACATGAAGAGCATGGAAAATTGGAAAAGTCCTTGATTTAGAGTAAGCACTACTTAGCAACAACTTAACTTCAGTGCGTTAACATTATTTTCATACTAAATCCAAAAAATAGCATTGTACCTGCTACTAAGAAGAAAATTAACTTTATCCCAGCTGAAACCAGGATAAACTGAAAACAACAAGATAAGACTGAAAGATGTAAGCTGAACAAGAGAGGACATTATTTCTTGTGTACGTTAAGTGTGACTAGCAGAATTGTTGTCATAGGGGAGTGATAAAGCAAACATGCCTGTGTGGTTTTGACACTTAAAGGTTCTGATTTTGTCCAACTTCTTTTGAGGAGGCAGAAAATGTTTTCTGACTTGACACATGTCCAATAGTTCAGTTACACTCCACACACCTGATGCACCTGACCTAAACCTTTAGTAGAGTTGAAACTTTCACAGCTGGTAACGTATGCAGGCAGGGGCCCTACCTTCTCTAGGGGTTTGCTCAGTGATAGAAAAGCTGGGGCGGGGTTGGAAACAAAAAGGAAGGTCAGTAACATCTGGAAACTTTGGCTATCCTCTAGGGAGATCATGCAGCTGAAATGCCCAGGGTAGGGCTTGTAAGATTTATGTCTCCCTGTGCCAGCTTTGATGAATTTGGTGCAACGTTACATTGCAAAGGGTGTCTGGGAAATTCTCTGACTATCATGTGAGGTGTCAACATGTATGTAGAGGTGTTATGTAAAGTCTAGTACAACTATGGTAATCAGACGTATCAAGTGACAAGCTGCTCACAAAGTCTTGGAACACGAGAGCATTGCACATGGGGATGCACCTGGATTAAGAAGCAGACAGTCTCTGCACAGGGTCAGAGGAGGCAGAAATCAGCGTCCTCTAGCAAGTGCTGCCCTAGCTGAATGGCTGCCCAGGGGGCTTTGGCCAGAGCTTCTTGGAGAATCAGCTGTGGTGCATTGGCAAAGGCAACAAACTAGGGGTAGTGTGACCATACCATTGTGGCAAATGTTTTGGAAGACATGGTATATCAGAAAACCAGAAGAAGTTCTGGGCCACATAAAAAGCAGAGAGGTAGGATATGGTGCCATTTGACTGACACTAGCCTTTCTAGGGAGGGAATCAGCCATTTCTTTCACACTTCAGTAGAAAAGGCCACATGCCTGTGCCTACTAGGCACTTCTGCTGCAGCTGTAATAATCCTCTGGGACTCCGAAGCCAAAAGGAGACCGGTATTATGACAGGTTTCAACAAAAGTGATGGCAATGGTAATTTTTTTACTCTGTGAGGAAAGTTCAGTTTTGTACAGACACTGTGGCATTAGCCTTGTTATGCACAACTTGGTAGTAGACATGATAAAGGCAGCAAGGCCTTTTCTTTCTGCCTCTGCCTGGGATCAGTTCTCAAGCCATACTTGTTCCCCATCCTGATGTGTAGGGGTTCCAGACCACAGCTCATGAACCACAGCAGAACGGCTCTTGTACCATCTCAGAAGGATGTCTACCAGAAAATCAACGTTAAAAGCATCCATAAATTGTGCAAGCACTCCATGAGCAACACATGATATTTGTACAGCAATTCTTTCCTCCCAAAAGGTCCTAGAGCATTTTATTCCCTCATCTGACACTGAAATGCAGCCACCTCTGGGGTGGAAGCCAGCAGCCATTCAGCATCAGGGACAGTGCCATATTTAAGCAAGATAAATGCACAGAAGAAAGACCATCTGTTAGCATGCCAGTCAATTTGTAGATACAAGTAGATCCATAGCAAGTTGTGACAAACCCATGTGCCAGAGCCCCCTCCAATATTTCTAGCAGAGTACTTGCAAGCATAAGGAAGTCATTTGTGTATGCCCTGGTGGTGCTGTCAGCCTGCCTGGGAGGACTCTGAGCTCTGATAATGCTATTCCCCTCTAGGACCAAGGGACTGAGCAGATCTGATGTTATCAGTCAATGGCTCCCCCGTATAAGGCCATGAAGGTAGGCATGACAACTTTTTTGCTCAGCTCTAGTGAGTGGCTTTTGCCAAAATTTTGAGCCAAAGCTCCTCCGGAGGAGTGCCCAGAAATGTTTGGCTCTAAAACCAAGCTGAGGGATCTCTAAGAGCCAAGTTGTACAAGCCTTGTGGAGTCTCTGTGGCCAAAACCGTGGAAAAGGAAATTTGCTCTGAATAGAGCCCTTATAGATCAAACATTCAGAGTAGACTAAACATCTTTGACAATGAGTCTAAGATTTCATGGCAAGGCAATTTTGCTCAGTAATTTGTTCAGATCTAAATGCTTTTAGTTCTCTAAGTTCATTTCTCACTAAATTATTTTCTCAGGACAGTTCATTTAAACATAATAAGGCATCCAAGCCTCAACTACAGCAGGACCTTTGCAATACAAGTGCATGTGTTATACTACCTTATTTTCTGTCATGGAGATTTAATCAAATTCACTAAAAGGAGGGACTGTAATAGAGATTTTTCAATAATGTATGCTAAAAGGGTTCTTATGTAATGACTTAAGAAGTAGGGAGTGAAAAGATGATCGTGTGTTTCAGCATACAATATGCTATAAAGGATTAGCTAAACTATTGGGAAGCCCACACAGGTCTCTACTACTCTCAGTACTTGTGAGTCATAGAATCATAGAATCACTTAGGTTGGAAAAGACCTCTGAGATCATCAAGTCCAACCGTTAACCCAGGATTGTCAAGGCTATCACTAAACCATGTTACTAAGTCATTTTGTTCTTGCTTGTTTCTCTGATAAATTCGGTAAACTGGGGTGCAGTGTATCACACAGCAATGCAGTATATCACTCCATTCTCTAATAGGAACATAAAACAACTATTGATTGCAAACAGGCTCTTTTAAAGATTCACTACGCTGTTTGGCATTTCCAAATGTTTTTATGTTGGCAAGCTATTATAATAACTCATATGGGTTCAAAATGCATATAACTTGTTCCAAAGTATTCCACATGCTAATTAAGTAAACAGAAGTGCACTTGTCCCTACCTCCCCCATCAAAAGCGTGTATGCTTATTCTCCAGATCATTATTTCACTTCAACTTCTCCTCTTTATGTATCATTCCAAACCTTCTTCCCCCACCTCCAGCACTCATATTCCTGTTCACTGACTCTCTTGTTACTTCTCTGTCTTTTCATATATCTAAAATATTAAAGTGAAGCAAGGTAATGAGTCACTTTTTATCTCTCCAAGGAGGAAAGAGGAAGATGACACATTGTGCACTGATCTTACTAAGAAAAGTACAGTGTATGTGGAGGGTTTTTTTTTTTTGGTTTATTTAATCTTTATCAAAACTGCATTGCACAAGTCATCTTCATTCTCTGAAAAAAAAAAAAAAAAAAAAAAAAAGAGCAAAGCAAAGCAAAGGCAGGTGAAAAAAGCACTAACAATGATACCAATTACAACATTTTTCCAGTTCAGTTCAGGGCACTGGGTACTTTAGTGCAGCTTGAAGACAGTCATGTAAAAAAAAAATATGTTTGATATGTATTAATTTCAAGCAAAATAAGCTTCCCCTTGATGTCCATATGTGTAAGTCCCATTAGTATTACTCATCCACATAAACCATGGGAAGAACAGACCTCTTAGAGTTAATTGTATCTTCACATTTGAAGCCAGAACTACAGTCTGCCATTAGCATGTTTATGGCTTATGTCTTTTTGCAGAGAGCAGGCACCGCTAACATCTTCACAGAGCACAAATGAGGGGTGGTCCTTGAGCTGACATTTTGGGATACATACTCTGCAGCAGGCAGACAGAGGATGTCTGTCTCTCTGAGTCTCTCTCCCTGAAGGGCTGGGGACCCTTTCATCTGAACTGGTCACTTGCTTAAGCACTGGTGGGATTTTGTACCTATGATGCATCCAGGAAGAAAACTTGCAGTGGTGGGGGAGGGCAAAGAGTGGATTCTGGCACAAGTGAAGTATCGGGGCTGGGGCCAAGAAATGGCTCCCGCTGAAGAATTTTCAAAGGAGTTCACCTGGGTGAAAATGGTCTTTGAGGTACAAATCGTTCACACCCCGACTTGTGGCTATAATCACTTGTGTCAGAGGAACAGCCAAAACCAGCTGCTCCACGTTGTCTCATTAGATCTGCCATTTTACACACAGCAGCCAAAGACAAAACAGGCAGTTGCTTGGCAGAAGCCTGGGGCTGCTTGGCATCACAGCAGAAGCATGCTCTTAGCTCCGGCTGTGGCCAACCCCAGGCACAGAGAGGAGAAAGAGAGGAGGAGGCGGAGGAGGTGGCCCACAGGCAGTGCCAAGCTTCATTATTGCAACAAGATTTGCAGGTTGTAGGTTAGCTTTCTAAGCAGGAAACAATGCCTGCAATGATAGAGAGGGACACACACCTTATCGGAATCTCTCAGGAACACTGAGGTCTGGAGAGACATAAGTGAAGGGAATCATGTCATATCTGTGCTACTCTTGAATTTGGCAGTGGGCTCCATGTCTGGGTGTTTTTGTGCAGAGGGCTAGTAATCCAGCCTTCCAGTGCTTCATAGAATAGCAAAGGATTCTGAGTGCTGCTATTGAAAGATTAGCTACAATCACTCCAAGCTCCAGCTCAGACACCTACCATGATTGAGGTCCATAGTACTGATACATTTTGCTTTATTGTGACTCTTTTAAACTGCATTTTTCCAAAACAATCATTGTAAAGGAAGGAGGAGGCAGTTTAAGAGGAAGGCCCTATTATTGAACGGATTGTCTTTCTCTTGCAGTGTGTATTACAAATGTGGAATCACAGTAAACAGGGCCAGCTATGAATCTTCCACTTTAAGGTGATAAGGTACCAGCCTGCTGATACAGCATAACTTTAGTAGTCTCCTATTTATCTATGTTGGAGGAGACAATATTAATCCTTTCAAAATAATATCTCATAACTCCCATTGCAGATCCCTGTGGTTCCACACAGTGAAGTCATAAAAATGAAAACCCTGCTAAAAGAATTAATTTATTTCTTTAAAGAAATTAGAGTTTCAGGTTTTTCTTTACTACCCTGGCACCTCCTCCCTTTTCCCTGACGCCATTTTTAATGATCAAAAGACCACTTACAACTTCTGGACATTCTGGACAGCATTTTCCCATGCTAGAATGAAAAGCACAAACATTTGCATTTGGATACCTCAAATTTATCTTTTACCACAGAGAGTTTTACTTGGTTATTGGGCTCCTTTGTGGCAAATGTCACAGCCTGTCTGAGATGGAAGTGTCCTGCTATGTGCAGGACATAGTCGTCAGGACTATGAGGATAGATGCCAGCCGGTTCCACCAGGGACAGTATGCTTAGTTCAATCCCCTTGACTACACAGGGAAGACAGATTTTCAAATCCACCCATTACTTGCCCAGTTAGATCACTTTTTCCAATGCAGATTTTATTAAGCGTAAATATACTAAACTCAACCACATGCTCAGCCTTCCTCAGTCACCTTAGCACAGAAGAAATCTTCATTCACCATACCCATCCAAAGCTTAACTTCAGGGCTGAAGGCTGAAGCACTCACCGAGGCCTTCCTTCTGCAGGCTTCGGGAGCAGTTCCTTGACTGAACTGAGCTGGAAAAAATATGCAAGTAAGCATTTAACTCTCAGCTGTGTTTTGGGGAAAATATCTTGGAAAATCTGCACCAGAACTGGCTGGGCCAAACTGAAGAATGCCCACACTATATCCTGAAACTTCTGAGAAGAAAATACAGGCCTCTGAGTACTTTGCCAAATCACTAGTGGCTGTGCTTGTGGAGGACATGTTTATACAAGAGATTATAAAAAGTGCACAATATTGTCTGAAAGAAATAAGCTCTCAAGGGTGCAGCTCTGGTTACAGGAGAGAACCTAAAAAAGAATTGTAGTTTGCAGCACGTATCCTTAATTTTATGCTGTACCTTTGAATATATTGAGGTTTTGGAAGTTCCTCATTCTTACATGAAAATATATTCAAAACTTACTCTCCTTAAGATATTTATTTTTCTTTCCAATGCTGAGCAGAAAAAAAAAAAAAAAAAAAAAGAAACCAAAAACACCAAAGGAAAAGAACATGAAATACATTCATGTCTAAACCAGAATCCTCACAGTGAAGGCAAATTGGGGACACTCCAAACAATGTCAAGTATTAAGCGAAGAGGGTTTCCCCCCCTATTGTTTTAAGGTCTTTTTTTTTTTTTTTTTCCCCCTCACAATAGGAAACTAACTCTTACAGCCAACCTCACAGGATTTCAGGCTTAAACAGCACACTCCAAGCACCTCAGCAGCACTGAATGAAAACGAGCACACCCCTTACAGGTACAGAAAGTAACACCACTCCTTCAGAGAGCATGTAAGCCATACATTATGAACCTATATTCAAAAGCATGTGTTCTGTATGGAGAGGGAGGACGTATAGGAAGTAAACGCACTTTCAGGGCAGTGTTAACACAACCCTCTTCTCTGCTGTTCCCTTCTCCTGGCATCAGGGTGGATGTAATTCTTCTCATGCATTATTGATAGGCCCAAAAGCCTGCCAAGCTAGCCTGCTTTTTTTGTGACAGACAAAGGAGGGTACACGGATGGCACCTCTCACTGCTCGGGGCTCTGCTTTCATTAAGAACATTTTCTGCCTGTTCTCCAAGGGCACCCTCTGTCAGAGACTGCCACGCAATAAAAAAAAATATGGCTTTGAAGTCCAGTGAATAGAAACAAAATGAATTAGCGTTCAGGTGTTCGTGCAACCTGATTACAAAGGCCCAATTCAGTGGCGTCCTTCACACCTTTTCACTTGTCCCTGCATAATCTCGACACATCTTTTAGGCTCTCTGCCTTTCTAGTCCCCCTCCTTCCTACTCCCCCCATCCCTTTATTTCCTAATGCTTGCAGGTCCTCCAGGAAGACACAAGCACTTACAGTTGTTGAGTGATTAAATATTTATAATCAGGGCAATGAGTGAGGTGTTGAATAATAAATGCTAAGGTTGAGGCAGCCTTAGATAATTTCTGCAGTTTTCTTCATCCACAGCCTCTTTGATTCCAAGGCAAAATCCTTTTAATTAACAAAAACTTTTTTTTTTTATTTCTTTCCTTCTTCTTCTTCTTCTTCCTCTTCTTTTTTTAGTAGCTGTGACAAGCAATAGTCCTTTATCACTGTTTTCCTCATGAAACTTAACCCTGACACAGTGCTAGAGCTGTCTTTAAAACCTTAGATAGAAATGCATAATATTTACATTGGTTGTTGCTGCTCACATTTGGGTTTGGTTTTTATATATATAAACCGTATATATAAATACATGTATTTACACACATTCACTCAAACTCTTCTACATCAACTAGTATTTAGTCAAGAAATGAAAGGCTGTAATAAACGGTCAGTCAGCTATCAGGGACAGTTATAGCATGTTGTGATGGGATGATAAGTGACTTGTATAAAGCTTCTTTATGGAGCTGTAATTGTAGATAACACCACATTTTACAGAACAGACAGAACAGCTAGATTATCCATAGGCTTCTCTTGACCTGAACTAGCAATGAATTTAGTCTTTAATATCTCTCTTTGCCCTCCTTAATCTTCCTAACCAATGGCATTGGAGCTACTCTTTTTAAAAAAAAAAAAAAAAAAAAAGTTCTGGCTTCTTGAGTCATTTGATAATTTCAGTTTGAAGGAAGGAGAGTTCTTCTTTAAGAAATATTTCAGATGCTAGTGGTATGGACAAAAAAAACTGTGAAAGTGATGTCTCATGAGATCAGAAATCCTGCAGCAAGAAAGAAACATTTTCCTTCCCCTCTCTCCTTCCAGTTACATTCACTCTCATGACTGTGCAGGAGGCTGATTTGTCATTTCTGAATACTGGATTTGGCTGAGGACTGCTGGTATAACACAGACAAAGTAAAATACAAGGCAACATCTCCTGTGAACCAGGGTTTGGAAAGACCAGTGTGAAATGACGAAAAGTAGGAAAAATACATTCAGCAACAGGATTTGGAGAAATAGTAAAAAGACATCTGACAGTTAGGAGTTTTGAAGCATTTCAGTGTCAGAGATTACTTAACCTGGAGCATAAAACTTACTGAGAAGCATTAGAAACCCCATGGTCTGTCTCCAATCATGTCACTCTGATGGCTATATATCACTAACTCTTCTCAAAATGGATGTTACCGTATTTCTCCATGTGACAACAGTTTTGAAGATTGTTAAATAAATATTCTACAATATTTTGAGAAATTCAAACCAGAAAGGAACTAGAAAGCATTCAAAATACAAAGTAATGTAAAGGTTTGTCTCTGATGCTCCTTCCCGCTCACACTTTTCCCCTGCTCCAGGGCAGGCTTTTTTCTATGGGCCACAGGTCCTTCAGAAAATATCCACCTGTTCTGTCATGGTCCTCCTCATGGTCTGCAGTGTGGATATCTGCTCCACCACGGAGCATCTCATCCTTATCCTTATCCTCCTCCCCTTCCTCCTCCTGACCTTTGTGTTCCCCTCTGCTGCTTCTCACTCCTTTTGTTCCCTGCTATTCCTTCCTCTGTGCAGTGTTTGCTGCCCTTCCTTGAATACGCTTCTTTCCCAGAGGCACCACCAGCTTGGCTGATGGAGTCAGCTGTGTCCTGTGGTGGGGCTGATGGAGGCAGCTGGAACCAGCTGACCCCTGCGTGGGGCAGCCCCGGCCTTTTCTCACAGAGGCCACTTTGCAGCCCCCACTGCCAGTGCCTGTGCACAGACACCCAAACCAAGCTAAATATTTTAGCAATAAACTACATTTTCAGAAACCTGTAATCTAATGTGCTGTAGTTGGACGCTGATGATGAATATTTCTACTGATACATTCTGTTGTTTGACTCTTCAGATATAAATACAGATCAAGAGAAATTAAGTTGTCCACTTAAGCTTAGTTGTTGAAATACAAAAGGGAATAAGGGTTGAGTTTAAATCAAAACATCATCACACCCGTGATTTGCTCTAATGTAAACCATACAGCTGTTCTGGTCATATTATCTCATATTATCATATTACCTATCATTATATCAGGTAATTTTAAATAGTGTGACATCCGAAAGAAAGCAGGAGTTGGGACTGCTATTTCAAGAAGGAAATATCCCAGCAGACTAAATAGTCACCAGGGATGAAAATATTTGCTCAATTTACATGTACAGCTCTAAACACAGGTACAATGCAAAAACAGGAGCAGCAAGCTGAGCTTTCTGGAGGTTTTCTTGTTCTTGTTGCTGAACACTGTTTATGCTGTAATCTTACCCTTCTACCCAGCTTCACTTTGCATGGCTGTTTCATCCTCCCGTTGTACCTCACCCAGCTTCAAGACCTCAGTCCTTACCAAATCCATATAAGCGTTTACTCATGCGCATAGACCCATTCATAACCAGAAAGGTGAGGAGGAAAAGAAGGGATCCTGTATGAAGAAGTTTGCAGGAACTGAGTCAGGTTGTAAACTCTTCAGAGCAGCATTCATCTTGGTAGCAATCTTTATGGCTTCTATCCTTGTCATATGTTAATCCTAGATGTCACAAAACTGATGTATTCAAACTAATTTGTTTCCTCACACCTTTTTGGTATTTGTAGAGGGGAAAAAAAAAATCCCTGAGTCAATTCCTTTAAGTTAATTCAAGCCTATGACCTTTGTTTTCTCAGAGTCTTCTATTCCCTTTTCATAGTTTTTTCTATTTCTAGAACTGGGCACTTTACTTGGGACTCTGGGTCAACTTCTAGCTGTAAAATGCTGCAAACCCACCAGTTTCAGGACAGTAGCTTGTAATTTTCACTGATAGATAGAGATCAAAGGTGAGTACTACAGAAGAAACTCCCAGTTACACTTCAGACCTTGACACCACCTGTCTATATCTTGGTATATATAAGACATTACAGATTTAAGGCTGTGTTACACTGACAGAAAGATGGAATGAGGCCTCAAGGTGTGCAAGATTTACTCCCTCCTCAAAACATCGTCTTATGCCCCAAGTGACCTATTACTCTCACAGTGGAGTCCAGTTTTGAAACAGATAAAATGCTTATTAGGAATTTTTCTCCTGAAGAAGACCATTCGGGCTGTATATGCTGGATAGCACCCTTTGTGCAGAGTAATGTGAACAATTTCATACGGGTGTTTAGGCTTGAAAGGAGACAGTAAAGAACAGATAGAACTTGTAACTAGGAAGAATCTTAGTTCTTTGCCTTGTTCAGCCACTGGTTTAATAGGAAAATTGATAAACAATTTATTCCCTCTACACTACACTTACAACTTTCTGAAGTGGGAGGTGCCACTTCACATGTGTTTGTACATCTTTTACCAGCAAGGGTCAGATCTCACTTAGGGCCTCCTGGTGACATTATAATCCATAATCGTAACAATAACAACAGCAATAATACTTTTGTATTATTTTTTTGTTTGTTGTTTGTTATTTTTATTATTATTAAATACAACATGAAAAAGGTATCCAGAACTCGGCTGTAAACATCTCAAAGTCAAGAGCAAACCCCAGATTTATTAAGAAATCTCACTTTATGAAGAGAAAATGAATCCAAGTGCATAATTAAGATATGTCAGTGTCTCCGTGCAAAATCTACATAAATATCTGACTCCTAATAGTATTAATTCATTTAATACTTCATGGTCCTCAGTTTCCCTCTGTCAGGCTCATCTTTGCATAAGCTTCCAGGCATCCTGAAATGGTACATTACAGAGGTAGCACCAGCATGCATGCCACAGCTACAGCAATGGATGGTAAAAAGTTATTTACAATTGCCTCCTAATTTTGTTTCTTCTCCCCACCAATGGGTAATTGCGAAGCCACCAACAGCTAAATAGATTTATCACCAGATGCCAAAGCTGCTGATAAGTTTTGGGCATGTCTTTCCCAGTAGGGGCCACTACAGAGCATTAAATAGGAAGACAGGAAAGAGAAAATGAGTACAGTATAACAGAAGGAACCAGGTAAATATGAAAAATGCTTCACTGGAAGATTAATCCTTCCTGTAGTCCACCGTTAAAGTAATAAAAGGTTTATGATTCATTTCTTACATTATAATGGAGGAGGCAATTAGTAATTACTGGATTTATAGTATTTGTTGTGTTAACTCAGCCAATAAAATACACAGCAAAACTGTTTTTCTGAAGCACATTCATTGCAAAGTAATGGTCTTGAAGCATTAAAAATGCAATCTAGTGCACTGCATTTCATGTGTTATTACAGAAAGAAGAATGGTTCTTCAATGTACACTGAGGTATTAAGAAATCAAATATTTTCTTCATTTTTTCTATGCACTTTTTTTTCCCAAAGAAAGGTTAAACAATCTAACTTTAGTAATAAGATTTAGCACAAAACCCCACAGCTGCTTAATGTCTATTGTTAAAAAAACTAAGCACATTTTCTCAATCAAACTAACACATCTTTCCCCTTAATGTGCAATCAAGTTTGGGTCTTTTCTTGGCATGGGGGAATGGACAGACTCAAATGAATATCACTGGCTGTTGTCATTTCCTTCTTATCTGCCCTGAAAACACTTTTCACTTCCACTGAAGTGCTTCTTTAAATTTTATTTGCTTCAGGAGTATTTTTCTCCTGCTGTGAATCAGAATTCCATTATTATACATTGTTCAATTGCAAGTAAAGGTTTACATTCTGGCACTGCTACAAAGTGAATTTTATATTAAAACTACTTTTAATATATAGCAAAAAATTTAACCTGAATTAACAAAAAATGAAAGTATTATTTCTGTTACATTCTTGTATCTCACCTACATGTGCCTTGGAGCTGAAGAGCTAGGAAAGTAATTGATTTACAATGTATCCGTGTTCAGTTATTGGGCTTCTGTCCATGAGCTAAATTAAACATGTACAATAGTACAAAACACATTACTTTCCATCCAAAAAACCTCAATCATCTTTCTCTTTAGCAAAAGGAAAATATATGATAAACACCACTCATTTAGTGGGACCCTACAGCCAGGGAGGGGAAAATGGAAAGGAAAGAGGAAAGCAAGCAGTGAAGTCTGAGGAAATCTCTGTGATTTAAGCTAGCCATTTTTTTAAATCATGACTATAGGCATAACCCCCATGAAATTTAGGGCTGCCTGTTCCCCTGCTAAAACATTCTCCTATACATTTCCTAAATTCTTCATTTGCAAAAAATAAGATAGACTTTCCCTCCACTGAGAGAAATAGCCACATAATCCTTGATCATCAAGGCAGGAACAGACCTGTAATACAATTTCCTTCTAGAAGTTCCTGAAACTGAATTCAGAGTTAAACCACCACGTGCAGCATTCCTCAGGGGTTCATTGAAAACCTTCTCCCCATCTAAGTATGTAACTCTGTTAAACCAAAATGGAAAGGAGTCAATCTTGTCAACTGTTTCCAGTCAAAAAGGTTTTTGACAGGGCAGAATTATTATTCTCAGAAATAAATTTCTGCTATGGAATTAAGTTCACTAGAGTAAATGCTGTTGAAAAATTCAAAATGGTCAAAATTATTGAAGTAAACTCTCTTTATCCACCTGAACATTTTTCTGACCCTATTATCTTCAGATTTCTGATTGTTAATATTGATTTTCAGTTTCTATATAAAAAAAAACCCTGTAATCTGAATTTTTGGGGAAAGACAATAAAAGCTTACATCATCCAACATCAGCGACAGATTTACTGCAAATGCATTATTTGTTATATTGGAAAAAAACATAATGGAGCTAACACGCAAGAAGCCCAAACAATAATAAGTCATATAGCATACTCTTTATCACTGTTTCCTTAATATGGTTTCAAACCTGAAGAAGTGTCTGTGTGCCTTAAAGCTTGTTGGTTTTTTTTACTAACCATATCAGTTCATCTAATGAAAGATAATGACTCTACAAACCTTCTCTTTAAAAACATTTCACACAGTCTAGCTAGAGACAGAGGGGGAAAAATTAAGTTCACATGCCTTGCTTGTGAAGTCCCATTGAAAGGACGATGAATTTGTCTGGATGCAATATGTAATAAACAACCCTATGAAAAAAAAAGGCAGAAGCTTGCACAGCATCTGCTTTGCAAACTTAAATAACTTGGCCATTTAAGTTGTTTTGTTAGGTCTATTGCATATGGCGAAATGGTCCAACTGATGCACTCAGTAGCATCAGTATTTCATTTTTAAAAACTAATCTGTTCTCTTCACTCTCCCTCCCCATGTTGATGGAGGATCAGTTTAATATCTGGATTGCTGGCAGTGCACTTGAGTGCTGGTGAGTCAGCTAGATGGGAATGCTCCCTCTGAGTCAGTGCGGAGCCAGCCTCCCAGCATGGTGCTTGGGGACACTGGTGCTTGAGCTGCAATCATTTAGATCAGAGAAAACCAAAGCCCTGAACAGTTGCGGTCACTTGAGATCAGATGGAAAAAACAGATATTACACCAATATCCTCAGCAAACTCAAAAGAAGACAGTAATTGCACTAGGCCAGATCTGCTCAAACTCTGCCAAGAAGCTTGATGAGATAAAGATAGTCTTCTTTGTTTTCTGTCATTAAAGAGTCAAGCTTGCTTTTTTTTTTTTTTTGAAGGAAACTGTGTAAAAGTTGCTATATTCCACACAAGACGTGGTTGCATTTCAGTGCTACAGAAAGCAATTCTGGTACATATAAGCTGTAGGTTTCCACATGACAAGGAATAAATCAGTCCTAGCTGTGCTTTTGCATTGATTTCAATGAAGTTTAGAGCAGTCCCAGAGTTTTTAAAACATCTCTAAATCATCTAGGAGAAAATAAAAGAAATTTAATCACAAATGAATTCTTCTTTCAGAAGAAAAACTACACTACCAATTCTTCCCCTGGTCTGCAAGCACTTTGCCACAGGGACCAGCTTTTTATTTTGTGTTCACCCAGTACATAGCACAGTCAGTTCCTCTGGGTTGTTGAATGATCCATCTCAACAAAGCTATAACAGCAACGATAACCCTGATGACAATGATGTCCACGATAATAAATTCAACACTTTCCAGTAAATAACACATATAATTATTACACTCCATTTCTGTTTATTATTCAAGTATTTTTAGTTTTTCTTAGCAAAAGTTCATGTCACTGACAATACAGCCAATGAAATACACAAAAATGAACATCTGCAAAATTTCCAGCCAAAAAGAAAGCTCTGATTCTTGTTTTAAGAAAGGGACAGAGAAGGAAGATTTTTCTCTTTTTCATTCTAAAATACTCCACCTCTTGTTGTAACCACCATCCCCCTCATTCACATAGTTCCATAGTTAGTTGGCAATTTACTAGGGATTCATCATGTGAGCAGAAAATCATCTGACAAACAAAATCAATTCAGTGAAAGGGACAATAACACTAAAATTTCAAAGCAATTCAGGGTGCACAGGCCAGGGGAAAGAGATTATGGTATTCAAAGTAAAACAAATAAACATTTATTTTAGCACTGTATCAAAATGAAAAAGCATGTTTCCCGATGTGTGATGCTCAAATGCAACTCTCCACAAAGTATGTGTTGAGATTCTGACCTGAGAACTCATGTGGCAGGATAGAACCCAATGCAAAATTAAAAGGAATGAGTTCTCCACCCACCAACTTCAGCAGTGCTGCTAGGCACTGTAATAATTAATTGAGCCTTGATATTTCATCAGCCTTTGATTACAGAGCAGAGCTGAGTGGAACATTTCACACAGAAAGTGAGACAATGTTGCAATGAAGTCAGGAAAAAATATCGCATTTCACGAGCATAGTTTTGTGAACTTTGGCATTTGATTTCGTTTAGCAGAATGAAGAATCTCACCAGAGTAGAAAAGGGGAGCACACTAGACTGAGAGGGACAGACAAGGGTCAAGCAGCATGTTGTTCTCTAAATGTTTCACATGTTTATTAGTTAATATTTGAAGATATGGGAGCAGATTCTCAGTTCGACCAAAGTTTTGATGCCTGCAGAGGAAAGACACCTCTTAGGGACACAATCAGCACTCCCAGCCATTGTGACTAGACTCAGGACACTGAGTCCTAGCCCAGAGCAGTATGAAGACAGCTCCAAATCCCTCAGGTTGGTCAAGGCCCCTAACGAAATGTTGGACAGCTGAGCATAGGTGGAGCAGACACTGAAATATAGCCTTTGACACCCAGTGACATGTTTTGGAGTGAAAGTCTTGCCCAAGGACAGCTGTGTCTGGCTGTGCTGCCAAGCTCTCTCCCTGCTATGGGTGTTTATGTGGCAGCTCAGAAGCCAGTGGAGGGCTGGTTTATAAAATGAGCTGAGAAATGGCAGTGTTTGTTTTTGCGACTGCCAATATTCACCTCAGGATTGCTCGAGTCCCTCAGCAGCAAGTGGCTTTCCAGGAGCAAACCCTTTCTTGGCTGAAGAGTTTGCCATTGCTTTTAGCATAAGACTTAAAAAGTTTTGGAGGGGTTTGTGAAGAAAGTGTTTGTATAGACGCTCAATTTAGGGAAGTTCATCATCCCTCAACAGTATGATCCTGGGGAGAGTGGAATCTGTTTAAGTATTGAGGGAGAAAAAAAATCAAACATGTTTTAACTATTTTTCATTGTACAAATTCTGCATGTACTTACAGGGTGAAATGTATTACCCTCATGTAGCAAACTTTTTATTCAACAACATGATGTAAACAGCTAATTTTGTCCTTTTTGATAGGACTAAGAGTGCTTTGGATGAGGGGGGGGGGAGGAGGGGGGCAGGAAATACTGGGATGTGTAAAATGTAGGAGAGGAAATGTAAGAAGGGAGAAATCAGAACATGACACAATATAAGGCTACAGAAAGAGCAGCTGATAAAAAAAAAGATAAGCATTAAAGAGGAAATTAAAAGACAACAAGTTATCCACTTGGAATTGATCAAGAAAGAAGAGCATGTATGCCTGTAGTAACATCTCCATCTCTCATTGGCAGTTCCTCCAAGATCCAGGGTGTTCCCTGAATCCTGGCTGACATCCAGCTTGGGTAATTATATTCTACTTACATAAAATTCCCCTTGCAGTTTCAATTGGACACCACTTTGCATCCCAAACTGTTCTGCAGTGTGGTTATGCCTGCTGCACAGCAGAGATGGCTGCATTTCAGCAGGGAGCAAAGTTATCTTTTTATATAGTTCATATGCTATGTTATAAAGCACCTGGGACCCTTCCGCATCAAATATGCTATACACATTATGTTATCAGTAATATTCAAGTTATTAGGAGAAATAGTATACAGACGTCATTTATCTACTGAGACAATAAATTCTGTGTTAAGTAGGGTCTAAGCTAAATCACAGTGCCATAGTAGTGCTCAGATGGAATTGAATGGCACAGTTATAAAAATAATTGAACAAGCCAGTGTGGCTACAGCTGGGAAAAGTAAATCAAAGGCCTAGATCCTCAGCTTAAGTAATGCAGATTCACAGAAGCTCAGCTATTTACACCAGTGGGAAATCTGCCTCAAAAAACAGGCTGGCAAAGAGAGATTGACCATCCTTCCCAAAGTTTCAATGCTTTCCCACCCAGCAGGAAGAAGCAAGCAAGTGCTGATGAACTGTGTTTTAGCAGTAGTTGAAAGCTCAGGGGAGGTTCTGAGGCCAAAAATTGAGAAAGGGGAAAAATGTGTGCACATGCACACACACAAGTTCAAGTGAAAGAGCAAACATAGACTCAGAATGTAACTAGAGTTGCAGAAATTATTCACAGCAGTCAGCAGCTGCAGGTGAAGGAGCCAGAAGAGGACAATTGTGCTGCTGCCCAGTAGCTTGAAAAGAAACCTGACTTTGTTTTTTTGGTGTGGGTTTGATTTTTTTATATATATGTTTAGATCAAAAGGGCATCAAGTAATACAATCCATGTGTTTACACAAAGAACAGTATTAGTATGGGGCTGCATGGAAGCCACATGGGAATATCTGCTAAATGAGACTATGCTGAAAACAGCCATTCAGCAGTCTTGCAAAACCCATTGTATGGAGAAGAGTTGACCACCGTGTTAATTCACTTCAACTAAGTGAAAGCTACTGAGTGACTGAACACAGCAGCTTGTGAGGTAGAGACAAGTTTGCTATACTGGTCTAACCTGTTACTTTTACAATCACTTCCATAGCCAGAGTTAGGAGTGGTGCATGATAGATTCCACAATGAAGAGTGTTGTAGAAAAACATAATCAATTAATGTGAAGGCAATGTAGAGAAAGCTGAATGTTCAGCTTCCAGACTTTCAGAGAAGTATATTTCAAATACAGAAAAATGGTTTAAGTTAAGTTTTGGTAAATTGTTGTTTTCTTGATCATGCTTTTGACCTACTGAACAGCCATTGGCATTTCGTTTACTACTTCTTACTGTAAAATGTAACATGAAAAGAACTGTGTAATGAGAGAAAGACATTTTCTAGTGCATGATTTTTCTGCTGAAGAAAGCTTGTTTGGACCTGCAAAGAGCACTTATGAGAGGAGGACCCAAATAATCTTTCATCCTTAGTGAAGTTTCACAGATAAGGAATTGTTTGGGCTCTGTGGAATCCATGATTATAGACACTGTTTCAAAAACCTTGTCAAGGTGGAAGGAAAAGCTCTAATGTATGACAGTATTTGGCATTTTCTAAAGAGGAAGGAAAGTCAGTTGAGAAGGTGAAGAGTTTAGCTTCTACTGTTTTCAGATTGACCATCTGGTGCTGGTGCAAACTTCAGAAGATAGCAAGAATATAAACAAGTCAGCTGAAATAGATTCAAACAGCTAAGATCAGAGTGGGTAGAACACACTGGATACAGTCAAGAGTGATAGATTGAAATGGGAAATACTGCTGGATAGCATGATTTCTTTCAAAATAAGAGGAACTTTTAAAGTACAACAGCTGTAGTTATTCCATATTGGGGGGGGGGGGGGGGGGTGTGTCTTTTTAAGAAACAACTAAAGATAATTGGGAATAAAACTTTTAAAAATGGGTCAGGGTATGTTTTTATTATTGTTTTGCACACACTGTGAAGTATTTTGTTGAATTACAGAACTACATATCTGAAAATCTTACTGAAGCACCAGAGACAAGACTTAATTCTTTATTGCGGGTCTGCTAATGCTCTTCAGAATTAAGCTAAATTACTGTGTCTTTGAAGCCTCATATTTTTGACAAATGTCTAAGACTTTTTGATCTTTACCATGTATTTCATGCTGGTCCACAAGTGAACTTTGCAAAAAAATAAGCTTTTGATTTTGTGCCTTGCATTTAGTCAACTGGATTCTTGTGAGCTTTGGTTTAGCAACTTTAAGCCTCTGCTTCACAGAGGCTAATTAAATTAAATCAACTGAGTGAAAAGGCAGCCTCTCAGGTCTGCAGCAGAGCAAGAGCCAATCCCAGAGGGATGAAGAAGGGTAACACAGCAGCATGCAAGCTTTTCCCCTTCCCCCTTCTTCTTGTGGAAGCTGTCCTAGGCACTGTCCAGGAGGCTGTTAGCTGAAACTAGCGTCTCCTGTCAACTAACACTGGGTACATGAAAATGAGCCAAAAAGACAGCAGAAGGAGAATGGAAGTGCCAATGTCCTCAGTATTTTGGCACCAAGTGGAAATAAAATCTCCTCTATCTACCTTACTAATTTGTTTGATTAAGGGGATGTGACTTTTTCCCATACATTTGTGACTGGTGAGAAAGCTGTTTGGAGATGGCTTTTGAATCATGTGCACCACTGATTGCAGCTCACAGTCTGCGGGCAGAAACTGCTGTATTATCTCCTGATTAATAGAATGGCCTCACTATAGGAAAGCCTGCAAAGGTGGGAAAGCTTGCGGTAATTTCTACTCGTATGTGCCACAAGGTTGCAATCAGCAGACCTAATTTGAGATCATAGTAGTCATCATGTCAGGTACAGGTGGAAGTTTAAAAATCTCTTTCACAGGACTATTTTTTCGTACTGCAATACAAGCCCACCCAGATATGGAACTGGAAATTATTTTGCTGTATTGCATAAACATGGCAGTAACCTTTCCTTTCTGAATGTGATGTGATCTTGGGCTAGGTGACTGAAAACCTGGATGTACTGAGTTCGAAGAAGGGGATAGGTCTGCAGGGAGAAGTAATACATGTTATTAAACTGGTTAATAACATGGGGGGGGGGGGGGAGGGTGAGGGGAGAAAAATTAAATGCTTTCAAGAACACAACCTCTTCTCCAGAAATAAATTTCATGTCCTTATGTTCCTTAAACTCAACAGGAGTTTTACCATTGGCTCGTTCATCTCTCATATTTAAATTGCAAATAGAGAGGATGTAAGATTCATCCTAAAGGAAGGGAAATTGCCTACCATTAAAGAAATGATGGGGTTGTTCTAAATAAAGCCTGGAGTGCTGGAGCATCTTGACCCAAAGTGGGTGTAGAGTTCAGAGGAGGCAAGTCACAACACTTTTGTGCATTGGTTTACACACCTGTTAAACGGGTCTAACAGTCAACTTCAGGGAAACAGGGAGGATTAATTAATGTATCTGATGTTCTCTGAGATTCCAGAGAAGAGAAAGAATACAGTGCAAAGTACTATTCTGATTTTCGTCATTTTGGTGATCCATCATCCTGCAGCACTGTGGGGACAGGAACTACTGTCTGATTCAGCAGGCAAACACATGCAAAAGCCGTTGAGATTTGCCTTTGTTGTGGGCTGTCAAATGTGTTTTTATTTTTATTTAATTATCGGCCTTTATTGGGAGTGAGTTCCGATTCTGAGTGCTTTCATGGGACATCAGATGATGAGGTGGTACCAAGGGAAGTGCTGCAAAGTAGGTCAGGTACCACAAATGTAACCAGACAAGTCACTCAGGGGAAGATCAGCTGTTTCAAATAAATCAGAGACTACAGTCTGGAAGACAACGATTAAAGCTTAGAAGCCTTTACTGAAGCCACAGCGTGATAGGCCTGGATCACTACAGCAGTCAGGCAAAACTGTGCTATTGTCATTTTCCAGCCATCATGCTAAAATCCTGATTCTGCCAACTTTAGTCACATTGAGAATTATACCTTGCTTGGTGAGGACACCCATTTGCTGTGTTCACACATCATAATTGAGATCCGAGCCTAGAGTAAATAGAGGTATATGAAAGACTTCAGTACTGTCTATGTTGGATAAACTTTGCTTAGGCATTTGAATTTTTATCCAAATTGAGCCCATTCATTGAATATTTTGAGGTTCTCACACAGGTGGGACTTAAAATCTTGTCAACTGCCTTAAGTAACGAAATCCATGCTTGTAGTTAGATATCCTCAGTATTTGTTGAATTTGAACTATCTTCCCTCACTCATAAAGGGAAAATAGATATGGAAGAGATACTGAGATATATATTTAGCTTGACTAAAATGGGGAAGTTTATAAAGTCTATTTCATACACACCTGTTCGCATCTGCCTAATTTCGCATTCAGGTATAATAATAACTTCCCAATCCAGCTTCTTCAAATTATGTAAGCATTGTCCATCTTAGCTACACATTTTCTTAAAAGTGCAAAACATTTTATATTACATTGGTCTGAAAAGGACTAAATTTCATGAATTTCCTTACCTTACTGCTGATCTTACCCTTGCTTCATTTTACTTGAGCTTTAAGGTTGCTTTTATAATGTGTTTTCGTTGCCCTGGAATGGGAAATCAGAGAAGAATCTAAGTCTGGTTTTGGGGGGATTGTTTTTTTGTTGGTTTTTTTTTTCCTCAGCACGCACTTTGATTGAGACATCAAACTGGTCCTGATGCCGACTTTTGACAAAATGAATTCTATCAGCAGTGCCCTAGTGTACCACACAATCCTGCAATGCTTTCCCCTCGCCATCCTGTGCTGTTACATGTTCTTGGGCAGGCAAGCCTTGCAAGAATGTTGTTACACAGCTCTTGTTTAGTGTTTAGATCTTTAATATTTAGATCTTTAAAGCATTTTGTGTCTACGCCTAACAGGCTTTGTGCCAGTTCAACAATGTAGTCGAGTCAGTAACTTGGAGCCTATTCCTTGATAGTGGGTCCAGCAGTCTGCTCTGGGTATGGATCTTATGATTCCTGCAGCCTGCATGCCTCTTTGCCAAACAATGATATAATCAATAAGCTGCCAGCTCTTGGATCAAAGATGTATCCAAGATATTTTAGGTTTATCCAATTACTGAATAATTGTGTTTGCAATAACCAGCTCATGTTCAGCACATTTGGTTATTAGAAGAAAGATGATTGCTGCTGACTCTCAGTTGCAGTACAGCCAGCAAAGCTCCACTTTGTGTATGTCTCCACTAAACTTTAAAAAGTTACCTCTGAGTAACTGTTTTCCTATTTGTGGTGTCACTATAATGACATCCAGCAACCCATTCCTTAGCAGCTTATTCATATTGCTGTCCTCCAGTGGGGTTAGCGTATAGGCATTAAAGACATTGGCAGAATGCCTCCAATTTCCTCTCCTCTCCCCCCTTACACAACTATAGAGCACTCAATGATAGTCCCTAAATTCACAACCAACTCTTGAAGCCACCCAGTGAGCCAGGAGGATGTGGAGCTATCCTGAAGCACTGGTGGGCACTGCTGTGCTCCTGGAGTCTCCTCTACCTCCAGCGGCTAGCAAATCAGTATACCTCCACCTGGCAGGTAAGGGTTATCTTTCTTATAGAAACTTGTGTTTTTCAATGTTTTTCACTCTGTAGATCAAGAAATAACCTATAAACACTGTGGGAAGCTAAGACTGTAAGAATTCTAGCTGTGCTAGGACAGTCCTGCTTCAGGCATTTCTTTGAATACAAGTGTAATAACTGCTCAAACAGCATAAAAATGTTAATGTATTTTCATGGTCATTCTTTTTGCACATTTTGCACTTCCAAGGATATACCAGGTTGCAACAATTTTATAGAATGATTAAGTCCCATGCTGGTGGGAGAAGAAGTGATTTTCAGCCCTATAAATTCAATAGGATTTGGGTCTCCTTTGAGAAATTCTAGCAAAATTTTCTTTAGAAGTCATGTTTAAAATAGTTTGTTCCACTTGTGCACTTGGTAGGTAAGCATAAATAAGTTGCAAATAGAGCTGCATGGATTGATATTTTTTTAAAATGTTTTTGCAACTCTTTATTTCCCTGGAAGAATTTTAGTCTTGAAATTTGAGGGAAAAAACTAAAAAAAACCCCAGTGAATAGGCCGGATCAACAACCAAGCCCATTTACATGCTGCAGAGCAATGTATATTCAAGATGAAAGGGTGTTAAGAGCAGAAGCAGATATCCCTGGATCAACAAGTGAGTTCTAGTCTGTATGCTGAGGTATGGTCCTTTCTATAACATGAGTTTATCAAAGGGTGAACACTGAGTATATCACAGGTGTAAAGTATTCCGGTAGCATTCATCAAGGTTCAAAGAAGAGCCAGATACCTGTCAGTCAATAGCCAAAGAGAACCACAAACCCTCTTTCCTGGAAACAGATAAGGTATTGGTTGGGATTAGAAGCTCAGTATGCAGAAGCAAATAAAGGAAGAGATTTTTTTTATTATTATTATTTTTAAAAAAAGGCAGTCTAAACCAAGTGGTAACATCACGTTTAATTTTTTTCTTACTGACAACTTTAAAAATCACTTAAAATCCACATAAAAGTACAGTATGTGGGATTCAAATAAACACAAATGGCTTACTAATGCACTAGCGTGTGTGTAATTATTTTAAAATCTGGTTGCACAACAATGAACTCTGCTTTTCATCTTAATCTTATGGAGGAGAAGAGATTTCTGTGGTCTTGGTAAAATGCAATCCACGCCAGGCTTGGACTAGTCTGGCCACCCAGGTTTGCCTTTTCATATATCAGATAGATGTGTTTTGACAAGTTATATTAAGTACAAAGCAGGCCACCAGAGCAGCATGTGGAGTTGATATAGACAGAGACAGAAAGGCAAATAACAGTATGAACACACTTTTGCAGGCAATATTTGCCATAACTGAGTACCTCCCATACATCATATTACCACATTTCATGGAAAAAAAAAATGCAAGAAATGGGGCTTAAAAACTTTTGAAAGGCAGTATTTTATGCAGGATTTACACCTTTTACATCTTCCTTATCTAAGTCAGGTTTGTTGTGTTTTGTTTTTTTAAAAAACCTGAATTGTTAACCTTGGCATACCTTTCATTTTACACTGGTTTGATTCAGGGGAATGCTGGAACTTCCACTGCCACCCCATCCTTCCCCTTCTATTAATATCAGTGTGTGCTTAATTTAGTCATTCCTGTGAAAACTAGTGCAGAAACTTCATAAGGGGAAAAAAATGCTGGCACATGCACACCTGAACTGATTGCCCTTTTCTTTCACAACCATCTTGAGCACATCACCGTCATACTCCAGAGCACTCCTAAACAAGTTTTGGCAAAAGCAAAAACAAACACTAATTTACAACATCTTTGGATGCACTTCCAAAATGCAAAACTAATTAATCAGTAGTCTCCGAGAGACTCAGCTAAATGTGGCTGCCTCTTTGACACTGATCTCTGCTTTGATGTGAATATAGAAAGCATGTGAGCAACCCCCCTAAAAGAGGTAATGGGTTTCAATTATTTATTTGTTTGGAAGACGGGGGAGTAGAAGGTTAGCAATAAGTACATAGCTAATCCTGCTTAGACCCTCCCAACAGTGAAGGTGTTTAACTCCCTGCTTTCCTATGCTGTTTCCGTAAAGGATGGCTTTCCTAGGCTGTCATTGTGCCAAGTTCTTTACACAAAGCAGAATATACTTAAAGGACATGTATACTGTCAAGCCTCACATAAAGACTTATTTTTAATTATTCATTATCAACACTAGAGAGCTGCTAGCTCAACGTATAGGCCTTTTCCCTTGCTGTATTTAACTGTCATTGGTTTTCAAGTCAAGAGTGTGTATTCTAAGTGTTAGCTAGTCATTAGCATCATATTCTCCAGACACAATATAATCATCCTAATAATTGATTGTAGTGAAGGTAGTCACTTGTATCCCACACAATTCTCAGCCATGAACTTTGTCCTCTGCAGTTTATTATGCACAGAGAAACATCTTGATGTTATAATCTATCTTCCTCGCAAATTTACATCAAAGAGCAACAAGCTATATATTGCTCCTTCAAAACATACCACTTGTATGATGCTGTAAAAGCACCTGCTTTTCCTGAAAAGCATATTATCAGTAAATGTGAAATTAAAAAAAAAAACAACAAACAAACAAACCACGAAATGAAAGCCTTCCTCATAGAGACTGTGCATGTATACATAGAGAAAGAACACATAGGATTTTTCTTCGGAAATAAAACCTGTTAAATTATAGTGGAAAGCCTTTTGTGTCACAAACAAAAGGAATATATTGATAGCAGGCTGACTAAGAGAAGCTGCCTGTAGAAGTAAGAGAAATCTACAATACTTATGTGATAGATACTTCCCATAAAATGCCTGCTGTCCTTGTTGACTAGACCAATTTAAAATCATTTCACATTCTTTAATCATTTATTACTTGTACTGTTTTTCTCTCCCTCTCCACAGACATGTCTAGTGCAATGTATAGACAGCGAGACTTTGAAGTTTTCAGGATGTTTATTTATAAAAGTTTTAAATCTGATTTTGCCACACAGATTCACTAATCCTAAATATAGTTCTTCAAAGGTACAAATGAAAAAGGACAAAAAGAAGTCACTGAAATATTTATAAAGATGAGGAGGGAAAAAATAATCAATGGTAAACAGCAGCTAATTGTAACCCCATTCTCATCCTCTCCTGCCAGCCTCAAGCCCAAACCCAATCTGATATTTCACCTCTGGAAGACAAAATAGGAATATTTTGTACGTACTTCATAGATTAGGTGCAGGTACAGAACTCTCATGAGAACAGTGATTATGCATTTATTTATACATGATAAATCAATATCTTATAAATCTGGGGAGCTTACTCTCACTGTACTATAAAGGTAGATTTTTCACTAACTTTAAGAAAAGGTGTTGACCTTTTTTTCCAAAAAAAGTGTTCAAAAATAAAATTATGCTTACCCAAACCTTTAAGGAGATAAGGACACACTGTATGAAACACTGAATTGTTTAAAATCATGTGTATGTATGTTTTTCATACAAAACCTTCAAAACTAAATCTGATCCCTAAGAGCTTTTGGCAGTGTTTTGGGGCCAGAGTAGCATCATCTCACACAGGCAATGCAATGCATTATTACGAATGGAAAACCTTTCAGTAGTGGTAACAGAAGGTGACTAGTTAATATACACCCATCACAAATTAAATGTTGGAGTGGAAGGTCCTTAACTTGGGGTTTCTTTTGGGTGTGTGACTTTGGGATCTTTTTGGTTTTGCTTTTTCTAGTTGTAGAATGACTTGAGGTGAGAAGGCCTCATCTGATATGTCATTACCATCAATACAGGACCTAAAATGGATAATCCAAGAAGTGAGCCTACAGACCAGTAGATGTGCAGTCACTACCATTTTACAGAAATTCATTTCCTCCATCCAATTACCAGCTGGTTCACATTTCATGATGTCTAGTGGAGCTAACCATGGCTCTATCCAAATACCCCTATGACTTGAGGATATGGAAAGGTAGCCGACTAAAATCGACGTCTTGCACAAGATAAAACGAAGGAGTGTTAGTTGCTTAACCTGGATAGCTCCCTGTCTGTGAGTCTGTCAGCACCTATGAGCAGCTTAATATAGAATTTAGACAATAGAGTTGACTGGTTTGGAAAGACCTTAGAGAAGAGAACTTGCTACCTGGAAATTAATCCAGCTCTTATCAGAAGGAGGCATAAACTCTATGAAAATCTTCAGCAATTACTTGGGTCACATGATGTCAAAAGCTACAGAGAGAAGAGGAGCTAATCAGACACTGTTGGCAGCTCAGTCTAATTCTGATGCCAGGAACTCACCATATTGTGATGGACATTGAAGTCTGAAAGCTGGGATAGCCATGTTTGAACCATGGTCATGACATGAACAACTTTCCTGTAAAATAGGAGACTTAAGTCAGGAAAATTGGTGAAATTTCTTTTATAGAATGGAAGGGAATGTGAAGTACTGATACGATCAAAAGTATTCATTTACTGTGTGTCTCATAACTGGTTATTCAAAGATCACTCCAGCTTTTGCACATGCGCAAAGCCTTAACAAGTTTATAAGCTGTATAATTTCTGACTTCTAAAGCAATCACTAGATGCTCTTAACACAAAAACCATTGCTTTCTCCTGAGGATACTCAGCAATATCATTTATTCTTTGAAGTTGCCATTCAAAAAAGATGTCATTCAAAGAAGACTATTCATACCTATTTATACTCTGTTTTTCCAATACTAATGACTAGATCTCTTTTTACTTCTTGCAGAAGGAGAAATGCTTCTAACAGCTAGGTGTTACACAGAACAGTAAGGCTTTAAAAGAGAAGTGGGAAGCCTAGTGAACTAGCCTGAGTTGTAACATTCTTTAGCATATGTCTTCCTACTAATAAAATATATACAAAGAAATAGTATGAAGTAGATTAGCACTTTCCAAATAAAGTGCCCACTGTAAGGTTAGTTTGCAGCCAGGACCTAAAAACACCAGAGTTAATATTCTGTCTGAGGTATTATAAAGCATTTTGTATTTTTCTTCTCGTAGTAAAATTTTTGGAAATGTGATCAAGCAACATTGTGCAAGAGCCTGGTATCCATCTCTATTTCATTAGCTCTTACTCAGCTAGGGAGAATATTTGACAGTTCTTTGGTCCTTGGACACTGAAGACAGACACTGTAAGATAGAGTTGATTTCCTAGACCTGACAGTAGAACTAACTTCTAAATCTTCTTCTATACCATTAAGAGTCTCCTCTCTCCTTTGGGAGTTTCATATAAGAAAGTAAATTTCTGAATTCCATTTCAAGGACCTGCTTCAATTTCAGTGAACTTCTTTTCAACTTCTCCAATTCACTGATCCATGCTTCTCATGCAAACCTAGAAAATATATGCAGTACGTGGTATGTTCCCCTATGTGACAGTGGCTGGGCTTTGTTAACCTGTAAGTAGGTTATAATTTAGAACCGATGAATGATTAAGCATTCTGTAACAATGTAAAGAAATTTGGCCTGTGTCGTCCATCTGCTAGCTGAATTCAATTGCTTCTACTTGAGCTTGATATGTGGAATATTTAGTAGCCTTCAGCAGAAAAATCTTTGTTCAGCCAGGAAATATAAATATTTTCTTATTCTTTACAAGAGGAAAAGGTCAATTTTTACTAAATTGCCCATATCACATTTTTCAATATTAGAAATTTATCAAAAGCTTACATTTTTGTTATAAAAGGAGCATTCATTTATCCACAATAAAAATATTTAGTAAGTGACTGTCTAGCATAATAATCCTCTTGCTTTTTACTTTTGTCACAGTGTATAGTGTTTCACAGTGTGAACAGCAATAATGATCATGTGTTCATATGAGTAGATTCATTTTGGCAAGTCTTGTTAGTTGACAGGTATGTAATACACTTGCCTTGCGGCTTTCGGACCAGGTTTCAAATACAGCCTTCACAGAAGTGACTGAAAATCATTCAGATCTCATAACTGTATCAAGTGACAAGCAACGTGAATTCAGTCAGTATGTGTATGGGACCTGATGTACACTAGCCATTCAAAAATGCTTCCCTTTACTCAGTTGCACTTCTATCTCCGACCATCAGAAAGAAGACACTTAAGGCAAGGGGTTAAGGCCAGCAACACAAATCTATCTTTCTAAATATATTCATATCTTTCCAACAAGACATTTATGTGCCCAGCAGCTGTTTCCCTGGCTTCTGTACTCTGTGTCCACTAAAGGAACTCAAGTCCCTCACATATACAATAAGGGCACTGTACTAATTGTCAACATTAACTGCCAAAAGCAGCAATTCTATCAAGTTGATGTTGACTCAGACATGAACTTGTCCTGATTGGGTTACTCTGTAACACTGCTGGACACCTCTCACTGGTAATGTTTTCACGGCTCACCAAAGAGTGCCAAATGTTGGCATCTCATTCATGCTTGTCATTGCCATGATATCACACATTATCCTCTAAAAGGAAATAATATTTCAACAGTAGTGCTTATTATATCACATGTGAAGAACATGTCAGTCATGTGAATTTACGGCCAGAGAAGGAAAATGGAAATTATGTCCAACAACCAACGGTCCTGCTGGCTGTAGGTAAGACATTTAATTCCATTTTTTGTCCCAGCTTTAATCAATATAATCCAATAACAATAATAACAATAACAATAATAACAATAATAACTAATAATAACTAATACTAATAATACTAATAATAATTGCTGGACACTTTGAGAGATACAGCTGATTTACAATGTTTTAATCCACGGGCACAATGTACAGCATATGCAAATATGAAATTATTAACAATTATGTTTATTTTCTTTTAAGGGGTTCAAAACCCACTTTCTTCCCCAGAATATTTTCATTGTAAGTAAGAAAGTATCATACAGGTGCAGGATCTTCCAACTTTGATACACATAGCAAAGGAACTAATTGTATTTTAGTTTCCCAGCATAGTTAGGACACCTGGTTAGCAGCATGGATGCATATTGCTCCTAGTTGTAACATGGCCATTACTAACAGTGGCAGAGGAGACTCAAATGCATTGAGGGAAAGCTCTCCAGCAAAGAAGAAGGAAGCAGTGGGCAGGGAAAAAGGGGGAAATTGACTGTTCTCAGACTTGTGTTCTCCTCTCCTTCACTCTTTTACTTTAAAACTTCCCTACTCAAATGGTATATATCTTCTTTTTTACTCAGCTCTGACCTCTGAGGTTTTCAAGCCTTTCTTAATCTTGACACTTCTATCTCTTTTCTACTTATTACACACATTACTTCTTTTTTTTTCCCCCCACCCATGCATCAGTTTGCATATTTACAAACTAAATCCTTCCAGATGTTTCCTTCCTTCCTCCACCCCAACTGTGTATGAGTTCACTGAATCCCAATGAAACATGGCTAAAGGGACCTCGTGAAGTCAGGGACTCCATTGCTCTGCCCCAAGGCTTTCCACTTTATTTCACATTATGTCAGTGTTCTCTGTTCTGTTTGCAGCTCCTCCCAATTCATTTTTGTATGCTGATGGATGTAATTTACACACTGGAAGTAGCCACGACATTCATATGGATGCTATTTTTATTCCCCCTTACATTTTAGTCAGTCTCCTTCACGTTCAAAATCACAATTCCAGCTATTCCTTGACATATGTAGTAAAGTGTATTTTTAAACAATTAAAATCCGTTTATAAAATAATTCATCTACTGTGATTACACTTGAAGTTTACTAAGTTGTTGGGGCTGGTATCATGGAATCACTGTTAGTAACATGACTACCATATCCTTGGACTAAATCTAGCTAAACCAGATTTTCTTCAGACCAAGCTACACAGAAGAGGAAAAAACATGGCAATCAAGTGAAAATACACTGTAGCACAGTCACCCACTTTCTGTGCTGTGTCATTCAAGCCACGGTTTTGGGATACTGTAAGATGTCTGTTCTTTGCATGTAAGCACATGAGAATTGTGTGTATTCATTGCTACCTGTAAAAAGTATCTTTTAAATTATTTCTAATAGTCCTGTGCCTTTGCTTTAAAATCATTGCAATGAGTGTTACAAAATCATCCTATGCTTCCACAAGAGTCAGTAATGTGAATGAATGCCTGCAAAAAAACCACTTCAGTCCAAAACCTCAACCAGCATAAGTCAGGGGAGCTCCTGAAAGCCATTGGGTTTTTATTTAGTGGTTATTTACAGCAATTGAAGATTTGTTTTTTTGTGCCAACTTTAAAGAAAGCCAACTACTATATAAACAAAACCAATAAATATAGATTATATTATATTCATAGCAGTATGAATAGGAGCACACCATAATTTTTAATGATTAATTGTAACTGAGTAGGCAGATAGAAAATATTAGATATTCATGTGTCTCAGGTAAGCTGCATAGAGGTTTGGGACCATGTTTAAACTGTGAAGAGTATGAAACTCTAATTGGTGTTAATTCTATTGTATACAGACCTAAATTCATACTGTTGGTGGCATCTGCCTTGAAACTTTTATCAGAATTGTTCTGTGTAGCAGCTTGCCTGTAAAAGATCCTCTACTTACAAGTTTGCGCTGTACAACTCTACTTCATAATTTGAAAACTGCTTTGTAGAGCAATTAATTTGGCTAGATGCCTTCTGAGCTATCTTTAGAAGTTCAGCATACGTTCAAATGTTAGAACAAATATACTGCAACTTGTTGGCATCTGTATTAGTAAACAAGGTGTTTGAGAGAGGCCTTTGACTCTGATGATTGGTAGAATTCAGGAAAAGGCAAAGAATATGTAGCTTGGGGCATTTTCTTTGTTCTTTATCTTTTGCAGATTTTACACCTCTGATACAATAAATCAATAATTAGAATAATTGTACAGCTCAAGCATAGATTTATCCATGAAAGTTTCCCAAAGATTTAATGTCCATTTTTTATTACCAGAAGTCCATTTCAGTAACTTGCCACTTAAAAAAATGGCTACCACTTAAATCAAGAATCAATTAGAAACATTAGTTAAAAAAAGCCCTGTTAACTTCCATTAGACCCTAAATGAGCTTTTTAATTTCCATTAACCATGCAGTTGTTAATCATTGTTTTTATCAAGATTGTAAAAACTATGGACTTTAATTTCTCTCAAATAAATTAAAAATTTCCTTTATTAACAAACTACAAGCAAAATTGACCTTCCAAATGAGGAAGGGAATGGAATTCATGTGCTCAGTTACTTCTTGTTGGGGGACTGAGGGAAACACTGGTGGAAACCAGAGTAAGCTAATTGGTAATTAGCGTAACATCATCTTCTCTGACGAAGATTCTAATTACAAAAGGTATTCAGAATGTCCTGACTCAGGATTGGGGCCTAAACAATGTAGAAAATCACCCTATATTTTTGTAGGATTATTTTAATTTTTCATAAGAGGTGGCTAAAGTATTGGGAAGTCCATGGTGCCTTCCCAGTGCTCCCTGTACTTTCTTGAACTAATGGTTCTGTGAACTCGCCAGAGACAACTTGCACTGCCTGTCACATACTGGTCACTGCCCACAGACCTCAGAAGTGGGGAGAAGGTTGCCAGATTTTTAGGCAGGTTAAGAAACCCTCCCAAAACTTGCCTCTTTGGAGACTGATGTCACCTATCCCAATCCTGTTTTCTTTTAAGTGTTCCTATTTATGGTTGGCATTACTTGCATCAAAAATATAAACCTGTGATGGGTATATAGCAGGCAAGGTATTAAACCTCTTTTAGCATTTCCTGCATTTGTTGTATGTCTCTGTGTTAGAAGATCTGTATCACCCACTGTGACACTGGCAGGCTGAGAAGTAGGTAGGTGGGAATGAAAATACCTTGTGGGATTTGTGGGCCTGGGCAGTGCGAAGGGTCATAGTGCTTCTCTGTCTTAAGATTCTATGCATAAAACAATTCAAATTTCAGCTTAATGTCCAAGCTTTTACAATACTCACCCAAGCCTGGCCTTTAAGGCTCCCCAGCACCCAATTACTGCCTGCAGCAGGTTCACAACAAAAAAACTATTTAGACCAGACGTCAAAATTTCCACTTAAAAAAGCAGAGGTGGAAAATGTGAAACTTCCCTCTGGATCAAATGTTCATACAGTCATGAAAACATCAGGCATTTTCTTCTTGCTTGGCTTACAAATATTCTCTCACCCACAAAATGGGTACATTGCACAATTGCGTTGTAGGGAGCCTGGGGGCAGCAGTGCCATGCATTCAAGAATTACCTAGGGGCTCTTCAAGACAGGCCACTGGAGGCGGAGGTGACACAACGAATCCAGAGAAAGTGGAGGAGTGCTGGCTGAATTGATTCTTATGCATTCTCTGTATTTAGTAATACCCACATACTGGCATTGACATGAGTTTCAGAGGCAGAAGGGTTGAGATGCAACATGGCATTCATAACGAAGGCTGATAGAAGCAAAACGGGAACGATACTAAATGCGACTTCATTAAGTATTATTATGAGATACAGTTAAACTTGCTTAAGAGGAAAAACATATCCTAAGAACTATATTTTAAAGACTGACATTTCTTTGCTTGCCACATTCCAGCAGCAACTAAGAACTGAACAAAGACATTGCAGTCTAAGAAGACCAGGCAGCAGAATATTAAGCTTCACTCTTTAATGCATGAATGAATTTAGTGTGCGCTAAAGGTAGGAGCTGAAAAAGCAAGCAGGTGCTATGCAACCTTCAGACAAACGCACTCTGTTTCTGAACTGCTAGTGCTGTTCTCAGATGCTCCTGGTCTTTTCAGCAAAGAACGTGGATGCGTGTAGCTGTGTGCAGGAAGGACCAGCTTATCTCTCTGGGGTGCTTAGTCTAGACAGAACAGAGATCTTCACCTAAGAAATGAAAGCTCAGAACACCAATAACCTGAGCCATCTAGACCCTACTGTAATTTTTAATTTTTTTATGAGCTCATAAAAGACTTTCAGGCTTAATCTTTCGGTCATAGTGAAGATTGGGAGACAAGGGAGGATGCTGTGCTAAATATAGCAAAACAAATAGAGTTTCACTCTCCTGGAGGGATATGAAATTATGAAAATCCCTGCAAAGGCTCCATATTCTCCACAGGGTATGTGACACAGAACTTTTTGTAACACAGACATGTGGGTCAAAGTATTGCTGTGCAAGTACTAAGCCATTCAGTGACTAACTCCAAACCTAAAGCTGATTTGCCACACAACACTAGAACTGCCCACTGTGATGCTTATTCAAATGCAGTCTATTTGGACTGCGAAGTCTTCCTTAACTTTCCTCCAGTTTCTTACTACTGAAACTCAATCATCGTCTAATACCTAAAGCTTACTCCGACTAGCCTCTTCCTTCCCTTCTATGATCTATCCGTGTTACAACCTTTGGTTAAGTTTTCCCAGATGCAGGCAGTTGGCCTTTGATCCATCCTTGTTCACACAAGGTTTTGGGTAGCGGCTATATCTCAAGGTAGAGAGTGTGTCTACAAATATAGTAGTCTCAAAATATTGTTCAAGTCTTTGCTAAGATAACAGTGGTCCTTCCTTAAGGTATGGTGCTTTAGTATTAGTAGGGCCTGCTTAACTTAATCCAGCTTGATGCAGCTGTTTGTGATTCAGATTTAGTTGTTCCTAGGAAAAAGCTAAGCAGCAGCCCCCTTTCATAGCTTGAAGGGTAGAAAAAGGGCTTACATATCACCGTGTCTTTTTGATATGCCTTATTGTTGTTATTTGCCACTCTGCTATGTTCTGTTGTGATTATTTGGCTTCTACAAACTGGGTATTACCAAGTATATTCAGCATTCTCCTTCCTAACTAAGTTTATAGTGATTCACATGCTAATGTAATGAGTTCTGTATGAAACAGAGGTTGCCCGGTACCTGAACAATCCTCTACCAGTAAGGTGCTAGGATCTTTCCTCTCCTTGTATCTGCCTTTCACTAGCCTAAACAGAAGCAAGCTTTATGCTACTTCTTTTCAGTAGCAGGGTGACCTATTTATTCTTCTACTGAGGGCAACTGAAAGTGTTCAGCTGTTTGCTAACTGTCCGTTAACATCCAGGAGATGCCATGCTCACAGACACATTGCCAGTTTGGAATAGGACACTTCAGTCCTAATTCGGTAGCAGTTTTCTGTGCTGGTTTCTTCAAAGTGGTTCTATTCCCTCTTACCTTGCACTCAGCTGCAGCTATTTGCACTTGTACAAAAAGTGGGTAGGGTCAAAATGCTACAGGCTGGGACAGCATGAATTCATCGAACTTTCCACTGATGTAAACAAATTTGCAAGCAAGAAGGCAAAAGTAAATACATCCTTATGTTTTTCTAGGGAAAGACCCTGTGAAACTAAAAGCAGAGGAGCTGTACAGAGAAAGCTGTTGGCCCTGAGGAAGGCTGGTATTGAGTTTTTCAGTTCTGTCTCCAGAAATATTTTAGAAGCAACATCTGAAAATGAGGCTGTTCATATAAAAAGTCAGAAAATCGGAGTTACAATGCTGTGGAAACAAAATGGGGGTCTTTATTGTATACCTCTGTTCTTGGTGTGATAGTGCCAAGAAAATAACTACTTATATAGGTCCAATTGAAATGTTTTCTTTTTAGACTTGCATTTTATTTTTTACCTTACACAGCTCAGTCTTCTATGACTAGCTACTACTAATCTGAAATACATCTTTGAGTTTCCCTGTTAGTTAGCTTAACTCTGTTCTTCAGTGTACAGTATTTGAACCAACTGCAGTACGCATCCAGCTTGGGTGAATTGTCCTTTAGGAGATGCAAACTCCTTACTGTCCAAATAGGCAACTGCACCCAAAAGCTGCATGCCAAATACAACCTAACAAAAAAAGACAATTATTCCCAGTTTTCTAATACCCTGTTTTTATGGTGCCAAAGGTAATGAAGTGATACAGCCCAGCTGGCTGGTTTTGATGATGAAAGTCTTGTACTTGGAAAGTACCAACTTTTCAGAGTGTCCTTATGAACAAGTACCCAGGCATTTACCTGTCATGACAGCTGCTTGAAAAGTTAGATTCAATTTTTTCTTCAATGAAAGACGATTTTTTTAAAAAATGAAATCTTTCATAGAATTTTCACTCCATATTTTCCTCTTTCTTTTAAGAAAATCCAAGTATATTATTTTCTTTTTAACTTTAAACAAAATATATAAAACATGTCCTTCTTCCCTATTCCTTCTCTCTTCTTTATGCCTCTCCTTCAGAGAAAAAAAATGACAGATGAAAATTGTATCTAGAAAAGGAGACATGTTTGAAAAGTCACTTTAGGAAAGAATCTTTACCCATTTGCAACGGATTATTTTTGATAAACTGCAAACTTTTGAAAAGGTAACTATGGTGACCACTTATTTTTTTCTCTATGAAACAAAAGAAAACTCTTTTACCTCCAGTTCTAGCACTGGACTGTGCCAAAACTGTTTAGCCCTCTAGCAGCTTCAGCAATTCACCATGGGTTTTGTCTTAGCTGAGAGGAATTTTTTCCTCATTCATCAATTATTTCCTATTTTCCTGCTGAAATGAAAAAGTCAAATGCATCTTAAAACAAAAACGTCAGACATTCTTGCTTAGACTGACCTTTGACAAGCAATATGTTTGTTCTGTTTTGTGTGAGATAAAGTTAGAGAGAAATGGGTACTTGACTAGGGCTTATGTAAATGTGTGGTGAAGTCAAACATCAGTGTTCTAGCACACTTGCACTTATCCAAGCCTCTTATGCTCTGCAAAATAAAAATACATATAGTGAAAATCATTTTTAATATACAAAAGGAAGAATTCACTTTCTGTGCTCAAGGTACATTGAAATGATGAGAGAGACCTCCAGACACCTTCCTCACCTTTCATACGTTCCCTTCTAAAGCAGCCTTTACTGAATCAATGGTCTCTACATAGCTGCTGCATGCTTTGAATGGCAGAAGTACAATGTCTTGTAAAGTTATAATCAGGCTAGATCTCACTAATCTGGGTTATAGCTCAACTGTGAAGGCTCTTTTGAGTAAATCATTTCTTTATTAATGAGATTCAGCCCAATCTCACTGATAAAAATTACTTTAAAAGATGTCCCTTTGCTGCTATTCAAATGAATGGGAGAAAACGGTGGGTGTTTTAAGAGCTGTCTTCCTGTCATATCAGGATGGATCTCATTAGTGAAGGGAATGATTTTACCAGGAAAAAGCTTCTACAATGAGAAAACATAACCTACCATAGATGAGCAAAATCCAAGTCAATTAGGATAAAAAAAAAGCCCCAACCTTAAAAAATTATCTCACTGCTCTCATTCATTTTAATAACAGTAGAACGGACATTTCCCTCAAAAAAAAAAAAAAAGGTGGGCTTTTTTTTTTAAGTTGAACTGGACTGGTTCTCATTAATAAAGGAACCATTTTTCTTAAAAGAGCTTCCCGTATTAATTTACTGTTCAACCTAGATTAATGAAATCGAACATGATTGGGGGGCAGGGGAGGAATAACTCAAAAGTTTTCTATCTGTTTCTAAAGACTTACATTTGACTTAAGAAATAGACATGAGGGGATTACGATCCACCGATATTTTTAAAGTAACTGAGATACATTTGCCCAAGTAAATCTATAAACCATTGCTTGGAATCTTGGCTAGGTGCAGTGAATCACAAGTGACTGACAAAAAGGCAATTCAGTTTGCATGCATTGAGGGACCCCTAAGATTCTACAATAGCCTCATTATAATTAGCCCTTATCCTTTTCCTCAGATGATTAGCAGGGAGGCCTGCAAGAGCCACAGACTTTTTAGCCATTCTTGTTTCCTATTACTATCAAAAGAAAGACAGTTTCAGCTGAGTCCTGGACCAGAGTCAATGTGGGAGTCTATTTTTTCTCTTTCATTGTCACCTTTTATTGGGTTGTGAGGCTCTTAGCTAAAATCTTGAAATCAGATCTCTCAATTAGTATTGCTCTGAATGTAAAAGGCCGTGTTGATAAGGAAAGGTCAAGTGGTGAAGGAGTGGAAATGGTGATCTTCATCTGTAAAGCACTCCCAGAAAAGAGGAGAGGTTGGGAGGGTGTGGTGCAGATGCACAGTTGAGACACCAAGCTGGACAGGAGCAGGAGCCGGGACAAAACTTCACACCCAGCTCATGAAATTACCCAAGCCCGGTAACATGAATTTGAAAAGAAATTAAACATAAGAGTCTGCGTGTCTTTCATGCACTGTGATTGTTATTGCATTATGGAAAAGACAACAGTGACTGTAAGATTGCAACTATAGACTTGTACAATGTCTCTGTGGTTTCCTACTACAGGGGTTTTCTAATGTTTTGATGCCTCCATTCTTCTTTCATAGCGCTCATCCATGAAGCAATATAGCCAGCTGCAGATACTTATCCAAGCTGCAAACACAAACCTAGACAGGAATCAGCTTTTGATTTACATAGCACTAAATTAATTTGAATCACTGTAAGGCTACACACACCTGTGCCTACGGATGCCTCTTGGTGTGTTCTGGCCGTGGAACTTTTGCAGTGATTTCTCAATGATTCAGTGCAGCAGCAGCTGCAAACAGGGATCTGGAAAGCTCAGTAATGGTGTTCACCAGAACTCATCTTAGGAGAAAAGGTGTTTCAGGATTACTTTTCCCATTATCACCACATAGCAAGTATCAATGTAATAAACACTCATGTTTTCAGCATGCTTAAAATAATTCCTGATCAGCAGATTACTGAACATACTTAGAATTTAGTACAAGCTAATTGCAAGGAAAGAAAGAAAGTGGGGAAAACAGATTTTGTGTAAGGCATGCTTTATTTTTTTTTCCATTAAAAAAGACTGCCAGATTCTTTGACATATCCGCAGGCTGGTATGTCAGGACACTTTAACATGTATACACTGTTCATAGATTTACAATAGTAAATGACCTCTGTAACATACTTTACAATAGTTGGGATTATACTCATTACACCTCTTCCACAAAAACACACACAAGCATGCACAAACACACCTGCTCACACATATGAAAATCCATAGTGACCTTTTTCTTTCGTTAAAACAAATAAGGGTGGGATGGCCTTCTATCATTGTTAACATGTTAAAACTAATCTGTCCATGTCAAAAAAGTCCGTGCCATGGACTTTATCTTTCTATATGAGAAAGCTTCTCTGAGCACTGATTGCAGCTATCTGAAATAAAAACACTGTAGGTGTATCCCACTTTAAATGTTCAGCTTGAAGCTAGCAGTTAAACATGTCACATTATTACATGCACAATAATACAATGAGTTGAAATGACAGAGTGCCAGCTTCTCACCAAAAATTAAAGCAACAAACACTAATTTCTTCCAAGGACAGTAACTATCATTTTGCACAGTGGCTTTGGGAAATGAAAGCATGTGGTACACTGGTAAAATGACATACCAATGAAAATATATGAGAAGCCAGCTGGCTGGGGAAGGGAGATGCTTCTCTGGTGTTCTCAAGTGCTACCAGAACAAGTAAACTATCTGAAATACCACATCATGATTAAGGAACACACCAAGTTTTAAATAGTGCAGGAAGTATAAAGTATAAGAATGGCAAAGTCTGTTTAAAAAAGCTGGTTTCAGCTCCTTTCACTGAAATCAAATTTAATGCACGCTTGATTGGGCCTTGGTATTTACTAAAGAGCAAGATATACTTGATGCATTAGAAAATGACCATTTGGGGAATTTTAGCATCTATTCCTTCCTTGAAAGATTTTGGATCTTTTTCACACTCATGTGTAAGACCTCACAAGGTTTATCAAGATTTAAAAAGATGCACTTTAATTAGGTTAATATTTTATTTATGTTACAACTTCCCCCTGGTCATGTCTAACAGAGGTTCTACTTACAATTTTGCCAAATACTAAAGAACAAATCAACAGAACATAAATTTACTTTTCAGAAATATGTTACTTGGACAAAATTTACATTTGAAAGTCTAAATTTGCATTTCACTCTATCCGCCCAAATATGAGCTTATTAAAAAAAAGCCAAGAGAACTTTTAGAAGCAAAACTTTTCATTTTCTTTTATTTTCAGAATGGTTTAAACACTTTTGCTGGTATTTTGTATCATTTTGCTGCATTATATCCTTATTTTAATTATCATATGTTGGCAAATTAATAAGTTGGGATTTTTCTCCTGAAGTAGCAGTGGGTCATTGTTTGTAAATATAAAATGCCACAAAGGAAATACATTCTTACTAAAAGACGAAAACAACCAGATCTCATAAAAAAGATTAGTCTTCTAACAGGGGTCTTCCTACATCACATACAGGAGTGTTTTGGAGTAAATGAACAAAAAGTCAGCATAAACTTGCTCTAGTACATAGTTCTAGTACTTAATGCTGACTCTTAAGAGCGAATCTCAGACATTATAGTGCTGTCACATTGCCATTTGAACTTCTTCATCCTGTGGCTATTAAAGGTAACACTTTCAGGAAAGGGTCTGCTTTCCAGAAAAGGATAGAGAATACTCCAGAGCTATTGAAATCTGAGTAAAAAAGGGTAGCAAAATGTCTTCTGTATTTCTAAGAAACTTCTGATACACATTAGCTTCTTAGGTGGTGTTCCATGTTGTCTATGTAGATCCATCACTTGTGCAAGTAATTAGATAGCTATTGTTATAAAATAATGTATTGTATGATGGGTTTGGCACTTTGTAGGTCTAATAGAAATGAGAAAACACTCTTGTGTTTTTCTTATTAGTGTTTTATTTTACTTACAGCTAACTAAAAAAAAAAGAAAAAAAAAAAAAAGACATTCTGTCTCGTGTTTTTGCAACAACTAAAACACACAGTAACCAAAATTCAACCAGAAGATCAAGCAGACAGCCCACACGCTACTTTATTGCTCTCAGAATAGTGCTCTTCCATATGCCAAACTGCTTTGCTCTCCGCTGTGGCCCCCTAGGTCACCAGGATCCCATTTTCATCTCATACATCCCTGATTTAAAGCACTGAACAACTCACGTGTCTGGTTTCTGACAAACCACAGGGAAAAGAAAGTTCCAACCTCAAGCATTTCCTTGGAAAATACTGTGCCAACGATCAGTCTCTGACAGGAGCAGCACCGCAGCTTTCACTATTTTTTCCCCAGCAGAGAATTGTTCTCATGTAGCAGAATTCTGCACTATTCAGAAAGTTATGCACTACGGTGCTCACCCTGGCTGTATTTACCTTGCTGTGAGGTCATTCACAAACGTTGCCCAACTGAGGGTACCCCAGCCTGAGGCATTGTCTGCACAGCTAGTGCACAACCAAGCCACCCTAGAGGTAAGCACACTGCAAAGTGCCACACTGCTGAGGTGCTTCCTAGCCCAATACCACTTTTTAAGTCCTAGCAATGTTCCTCTGCCACTCCTTCGTGTGACATTGATGTCTCCTACTCTTTCTCCTCTGTTCAGAGGACAGTCATGAACAGCTTCAGAATCCATGGAGGCTTCTCTGCCAACTACCTTCTTGAACATGCCCTAGGACAAGACTTGCTTTCCTCCTCTAAGAAGAAATGTTGTTGGGAAGGCTTTGGTAGTCTCCAGCCATGCTAGGCAGGGATGTCAGAACACAGTTTGTCCAGAATACACTTGGCAGCAGCGTGGACACCAGTGCAAGGCCATGAGCTTCCAGCATTCCCCTCCTTTATGTTGTACACTAAAAGGATACTCCAGAGGGACTGCCAAGGGCAAAACAGTTTGACTGTTTGGTAAGCTGGTCTCAGAGCTGCTGCCAGGAGAACTGTAATGAAACAAATGGGCAGAGTCATTTTATCCTCACTGGCGCATACTTTGATTTGTGGCTTCCCAGATGGGTCACTACATTCTGCACTAGTTTTCAGCTTCCAGGAGCTCTCTAGACACAGCTTCATGCACACCTCTTTGCAATAGCCTCGTTTTTAATGTAATCAGAGCAAGGGTAACTGCAGTGAAGTTCACACATAACAGAAATGCCTGCACCTATTCTAAATGCAAGGGGAAAAAATAACTTGACGGGGGCTGCTATCCAAACCAACAATAACTGCCCATGATCAAGCAAAACTTGCAAATCAGGAGCATTTCCTCTCATTTCAGCCTCGTTGTATCTTAAAATATAAATTATTCTTTGTCTTGATGCTTCAAGCTCAGTCTGAGATTTCTGCCTGGACTGTTCTAGCTGTCTTCCTGAACTTCTGCAGGTGTTTGGTAGACCATGCTGACCTGCAGCGCTAAGGATAGGGAAGATCCAATTACTTAGGTCTTTCTCTCTATGTAAATAAGCTGGGACATACACTTTACCTTCTTCCTTCTATCCCTAATCATTTGCAGTGTCTGGAGCCTCCACTAAATGTCTTATCATTTCCATATGGATGATATTATGTAGAATTGAGTTCAGTACTGAAAAATTAAACTGTCAAGAGAAAAAGAAAATTGTGAGAGTGGTGGAAAAAACCCAAACTCAGGGCTATAAACTGTGATGGTCTCTGGTCTCAAACACAGTGATAAAAGGGCAACTTCTTTTCCCTTCCTCAGGATATGAGAACATTATTTCCATTTAAGTATTCAGCCCATGTAGCAATCCAAATGATGGAGCTGACCAGCTGATTCCTGCCCTCACTGACTCAAACATAAATCTGAATTTGTGTTCTGGAAGGGACTGCTGTGAGTTTGTGCTGGGAAGACTAAGAATAGGGTTTGAAATGCTGCCATAAGAAGCAGCAAAGAAACAAACAGAACATTATTAAAATGTCAGAGTTCTTTTCTGGTCTTAATAGCTATGTACAACGCCCCTGCTCCTTTGCAAGAAGGAGCTGGAAGGTCACTGTCATTTCTGGTCTTGAAGACATGTGTCACTCATTTCCAGCCTCTTCTGATATGTGACAGTATGGACCTGCCTGGAGCACAGCAAGAATAAAAGATGACGCAGCTCACCGAGTAAAATTTCATTAACAATTTTCCTCCTACTCAAATAAGAGCTCACCCCTGACCCTAAAACGTAGAGTTTGCTACAGAAGAGGCACTTGTGAGGGCTTCAGTTAATGCAATCCAGTCTTTGACAAAGTCAGGTCTCTGTCTTGGAGGACTGCTTGAATTGATAACAGTCTTTGATAAAATGCTGCATAATCTGTAAGAGAGAAATGGGCCGCTTCAGCAGAGGAGGTCAAGTTTTCCATTGTCTAGTCTGATCCTAGTTTATTGCAACAAGAAAAACTAAAAACATGCATTCTCAGTGAAAACCACCGCATGTCTATCAGCTATATTTGTGCGTTCACACTCATATCGTAATTAACAGTTTACTCATAATGTTATATTTCATTTCAGTAAAACAGGAAATTCCATTAACAGTTTAATTACTCGCTTGCCCTGGATATCCTGTGTTGCAGTAAAACATTGATACTTTTCTTTTTACTGTAATGTGACCTCTTCAAGTGCTACAGTTGGTACCTGGATTAATACAATACAAATTTTGCCTCATGACAAGCAATGTTTCTCGGGTCAAGTGGTTTCTAGCTTCACCAAAATGTTTTCTATTTCAAGAACAACTGTATAGGACTGTATATATAGCCTAATATATTATGTGTTATGATAACACATGATATAATAATCTAGGTTTTACATTCTTATTAAAGAGATAACATGAAGTTTCAGCCGGGTGCAATCATGCCACTTACCCCAGACCATAAAAATCAGCTTGAAACAATAACATTCCCACATTTAGGGCAATTTTGGGGTTGAATTTTGTAGATTAAACGACCTTTAATATAAAATGTCACTAGTTGCAGCAGTAACGTCTTCTATTCCCGCCTGCCCAGGCACAAATTGAGATGATCTTAAAACAATGATGTGACAAAAAATGTTGTACCAGCAGACACTGTAGAGCAAAGCATGTCCACAGGAGAGTCCTGTCACAATAGCTTTAGAGTTTCCACTCTGGTCTGTTAAAAAAGATTAATTTTCCATGTTGCACTAACCTGTCCAATAGAAACACTTATGGCAGGAAGGGGTGATATCAACCATTTGTGTACACGATAAAAATGAACACTTGAGATTACTTTAATATTTGGTTTACATTTAAAATACTGTCTAAAGAAAGTTGTAGTGTGGAAGTGTAGTCATTTTAAGTAAGCAGTACCTTATGCTGTTCTCATTTGTAATTTTCCCAGTAACTGAGAGGAGAGAGCTGTGACTGATAAATAATCAATATCTGCAAGACTATATAAATAAAGCAGAATATTAAGATGAAAGAGCTCAAGAATCAAAAGAGATTTTGAGACAATTCCCAAACAATTAGATATTTCCTTTGCTGGCAGACCTTTTTTAAAAATCTATCATCCTCTTTCTAAGCAATAGAGTTAGAGAGAACTGCTCCAGCAGCAAGCAACTGAAAGAATCTGGTACAAGGTTTAGTTTTTCTTATTATTATTACTGAATACTAGAGATATTAATTTAATAGGGATATTAATTTAATTTTAACTTTCTATCTTTCCAGAGAATAATATATTAATGTAAACAGCTGTGTCAGTCTTAAAGTACAAGATAAGGCTGTATGGGGGAGACCTGTTCAATGTGGGCGACCTGTCTCCAAAATTCAGTTCTCATACTTCATCTTTTAATTTTTTCACAACGCCTTTGCAATTCACACCCTCTGATCTTCTCTTGTATAAACTGTATTGGCCCTGCTTATTCCCCTGGTAGCTTCATACTGGTACCTACTATGAGGAGCCCATAAATGAGATGACAGTGCATATACACATTTTATCACCCCGATACACCACACAAGACTTGCACTTTGGATTAAAACTTAGTTTCCTGAGTGCAAAAGCCAACAGCTGAGGGGCTTACATCTCTTCTTACCCCTGGTAAATAAAGCTTAGGAAAGCTTTGAACTCCACAGAGACAGACAAAGGATGTGAAGGAACACTTCACATTATGAGAAACAGATCTCTGAAAAGTTACAGAAATGTTATCCTTATAGCTACAGCAGGTGTCTTTTATTCCTTAAATGGTATTTTATAAAGAATACAGAATTCTTCAGTTTCCCTCCATTTTTAACTAAAATGGCTACAGTGTTAAAAAAAAAAAGGGTCAAATATTTTCAATCATCTGGGCTTACTTCGGTATTTAAAGATAGAAAGGGAGCATTTACCTTTAACTTAGCATAAACATTTAAATCTGCAGCTCTCAATACAGGTAAAATTGACAATTTCCAAGGCAACTGCCATCATGTTCCTCTGGCTGCTGGTCACTTACGCTTTGTTTCTGACCGGAAGGCTCATGATCAACTTCTCAGAGTCTGTCTACAGCTTCCAGTATAGATTTACTGATCCATCAAAGCCTGTAACTTCAATACCCATAGCATTTAGTGAGGTTAAACTGTAGAACCAGCCCTTAATTGCATTAGCCAGCAAATGGGAGATCTTTGGAATAATGACTGAGACAATGCACCAGCTGACAAAGAATTTGGATCCAGAACACTCCTATAGGACTCCATGCCTCCCATATTGCCCGCTGTGGGGTTTTTTTTCTCCTATTTACTGTGCTATTTTAAGCTTATTGTTTACCTAGCAAGAAAATGCAGTCAGAACGATGAAACACAAGTAATCATCAATGTTTGCCAATAACCAAAGGGTAGTAAATAAGGTATTAGCCACATAACATCAGCTACTAAATGCCTGGAGAGTGGCCAGTCTGGCTGGAAATATGCATTCCTTTTTTTCCCTGCTGTCATTTATGTCAGTCTTGAATAGATTCTGTTTCACTATGCAGTGGATTACACCCAGAGCTTACGGATATGAATATGGGTTGCTTGCTTTGCTCTCTCTGATCATGCTCCAGTGGTATTAACACTTGGGGTCAATCTGGATTATCCCATCTTTAAAAGATGGCAATTAAACACTTCAGTTCTTAATTTCTGAGAATTTCTTCTTGCTTATACGAAGAGCTAAAGCAATTGCTCACACAGGCTTATTTTGCCAATTTCTAGTTGCTGTTCTTGCTGGTGGTCTGGGTAGGGGTAAGGGGAAAATGAAATAAGAAAGACTGTTGCACAAGTATTGTCCCTTGGGTGGGGCAGCCGACCTGAACAAGTTGCAAGGAACTTAAAGGTTCAATGGGTGACTTCATTCTTCAGAGACATTTTCTTCTCCTGTGTTGAGGCTCAGTAGTCAAAATTAGCCAAGATGCATCCCTAGAGCAAAGTATGGAGTTCAAATTTTACCAGTTGTGTGTTCAGGAAAGAGTCTGGTTTGTCATCACAGGGTAAGGGTGGCTCTATGTGAGACCGTCTGGGATACCACCAAGTGAGAAGGAACCTGGGACCCACTTCCAAGCTGGAAGAAAACCACAAAGAAAAGCAGAAGGCTATCTTTAGCATGCCAAGTACATTAGATGAAAAGATGAGATCATCCTATAGGTAAAGGAGATTTTCCTCTAAAATATATTTCTCTGATGTCATGAAGTAGCTGGTGTGAAAACTTGCTCGATATGTAGTAGCTTGGATATTTTAGCTCACTATTTATTTTTATCCTCAGTATGTTAACTAGGAAGACAGTGTCAGAACTACACAAAATGAAGACACTTTCAATATGAAAAAAAAAAAAAACAACACTTCAAAAAAGTTTAGAAATTATTATAAGACAGACTTTATTTAAAATATTGCTAAAGCCCCTATCTAAAAGCAGTATTTTAGAACCTGAACAGGTCTAATCAGAACTGAATAGGCAGCTTCAAGGGCCCTGACAATGTGAGCAAAGGGCAAATGAAAGCAAGATGTCTGCTTAGCGTGTGATCTTTTCTAGGGCTGGGCTATGAATTCCAAGCTTGACCATAGTTTTCTGTCTGCTTTTTTGAAGGTAGGGATTTTTGTCTGTAGAAGGGATTTCGCGATGTAACTATGGGGAATGGAGCACATATTTTCTCTATATTAAGACCAACATAAATCAATTATTTTAGTTTTTAAGATTATTCTTTTCTCTTGTGGAAAAATGTGTGACTGCATGACCAGATAGCAGCTACATGTGAGTACCAATGTTAAATTTAGGTTTCCAAAATTTATTTCCATATTCTCTGACAGTATGCAAAGAACATGAACTACCCAAGGTTTAAAATAGCCCACATAATCATAGGATTCCAAAAGGCCAGAGTGCCTACAACACCCTTAGCCATGAAGGTGTTAATCAGTGTAGATACTGTCTCATCTGCATCTAAGAAGCCCTGCAATTAAAATTAGAACTTTTATGCCTGGTCCCCAGCTTACTGCTATTCAAAGCTCCTATCTGCATACACTGGGGATGGAAAAGGCCTTTTGAAAGTAAATAATTGAAAAAATTAGAGGGATTTTCAAAGATTGCAGAGCTTCCCTTTAGGACCAGTCCAGGAGCCCTGTCCTTCTGTCAAAGTACAAATTGCCCCCATATGGTGATGTCCGTTCTCTCAACTGTAATTTATTCATTATGCAGCATGCCGAATACCAAATGGTGAAAGCACAGCAGCAGAACAATGAAACAGGCTTAGGAAGCTAATAAGTGTCCAATCAATGAGAACCTAATGAACTATAACATGTAATACTTTATAAGGCATTCAAATTAAAAAGAAAAAAAAATCAACAACGATGCAATATCAATTTCCTTATTCCAAGTCTAATCAAATGAAATCAGAATCACCCTCGAAAAATACAGCCATAACTGGCATTTGGGGAGGGGGGATGAGTGGAAGGTAGGATCAATCAAAAATTCCTTGCAGAATATAATTGCAGGCTAACCACCTGTCTTTATTTCGTGTAGGCTCTTTACATTGAACTCTCTTGGTGTGGTAGTACAAGGTGGGTTTTTCCAGTAAATAACCTTTTCCCCTCTGTCCCAAGAGCCTTATTTTACTGTGAGTCCCATTCCCACTTTTGCCAAAAAAATTCTTGGATCCGATTCTGTAGAAATAACAATAATTGAGAAATAATATACAAGGTAATCTTGGGAAGGTGTACCGTCCTTCCTAAGCAGCCAATATGCAGAACATCTTCCGGATAGAGATGTTTCCAATGAAATGCTGGCAAGGAAGTTATTAACTCCTTCCCCAAGATGAGGAGGTGACGGCAGAGATCCAGGTAACCCGTCTGACAGAAGACTCTTCTGGCTTTCCTGGCTGCTGGGCTGCACAGTCAAGAATCTCTGTCCTTTAGTCTTCTTCCACTGAGACACCTGCCTTTAAATGAGAAATTTCAATTAATGTGTCTCTGAATTATTGTTTCTGCATATTTCTTTTTTAGAAAGCTTGCTGTGGGTTGTTTTGGGTTTGGTTTTTTTTTTTTTTTCTGGTGGTTGTTGGTTTGTGTTTTTTTGTAATTTAAGTCCCCTTAATCCATTTTATATTGGCTTCTATTGCCTTCCCTGACAGAAAAGGTGCCAACAAGATGGTTCATTCTCATCTCAGCCAGCTACACATATTAGCAATTCTCACAGCAGTTGCCAAGTATAGCTGTACATCCTCTTCTTCAAGAGTGGCTGTAGTTTTCTTTTTCCACAGCAGTTGACATTAAGTGTCTGCTATGTTTCCTGCTGCTCCTGTTCACATGTGATAGCGGTTAGTATCAACTTCGCTATCTCCATTTCTTCTTCTGTGTGCGCCTCTTTCCTCTTGTAGCTTTCTTCATTAAAAAGAATAAAATAAATCTCGATTTTCATTTGTAATTCTGTGCTTAAATTTGATGAAAGATGTTTTGGACTCTGGACTTCCAACCCTGCCACTGACTTTGTGACCTTTTCCTCCAGTTACGTGAGGTCTTTGGGTTACACTGCAGCAACCTTGTCTGTGGCACAGTGCTTGTTTATGAAAGGAGAAAGCTGAGTTATGTGTGCCTTCAAACACATGGTCATAAAAGGTTTCGATGCTGTTGCTCCCCAGATTGGCAAACAAGCACTATTCTTAATAGTCGTGCATTTCTTAGAGGTTTCCTGTCCTGCGTTAGGGAAAATACAACAGCAAAGGAACCCTGTGAACCTGTCAGAGTTGCAATGTGTCTGTGTTGTTTCCTTCAGGACCACAATGTACAGCCACCAGAGTAGATGACTTCTGGGAACTAGAAGCAACCTATATGACATGGGATAAATGTCACTTTTTCATCAGTGAAAGGAAGCCAAAAATGGATATTGTGTGCATTTGCCTGGATAACTGTTCTGATAGGTGGGCCCTAAGAATGGTGCTCAGCATTTTAGGAACATTGGACATGTGGGAATCTTCAAATTACTTAAAACTCTGGCTAAGGAGCTCAGATCAGTGAGATTTCCACCAGTCTGAGGAAAATTCCTGAAAAATCTGATCAAGTCTTTCCCAGACTGTCTCATATTCATATAGCAGAAAGACAAAGGGATGCAAATTCATCAAACTATGCTTTGGAGTCTGATTGTGAGAAGTAAGTTATTATTCTTTGGATTATTTTTTTTTTTTTTACAGTTCTGTGTTATTTGTTGGCTCACAGATCTTTCTTTTTCTTTCTCACACCTCACACTTTGTCATGACAGCCTCAAAGCAATTTCTACCAATATTACATTAACAAAACTCACTCAGTAATGCAGGTGCAGTAAAACAAAAATGAAAATGAAACCAACAAAAACCAGGAGAAAAAAACATGACAGAACTGCTTTGTTTCCCAAATTATCATCATGCAGTCCAGACATGGAGAAGCAGCGAACAGCTATCGCACTGTCGGTAATACAGAAAAACTCTTAGAACAATGGAAGCAGCCTCCCATGTTCAGAACGTCAGCTGTCAGTGGGAATTAATATCCATCAGTTCTTCATCATCGTCTGGTGTTTCACTACTGGGCTGACCCAGAAGGTGTGTTCACGAGGTCAAGGGGAAAGACAAAGCACATTGGATTGTAACTTATCCAGTTAAAGAGAGTATTATCAAACTAAGCTGTCGTTTTTAACTGTCCTTTGGGGACTGTAGTGGAATCTCAGTCCCTTTTTAATGAATAGAAATTTTGACCATAACGGTAAAAGCAGAACAAATAAAAGCAGAATAAACAAAAGCAGAATAAATACTTTTAAGTGTTTGACTTGGATCTTTTTTTTTCTTTTCTTTTCTTTTCTTTTCTTTTCTTTTCTTTTCTTTTCTTTTCTTTTCTTTTCTTTTCTTTTCTTTTCTTTTCTTTTCTTTTCTTTTCTTTTCTTTTCTTTTCTTTTCTTTTCTTTTCTTTTCTTTTCTTTTCTTTTCTTTTCTTTTCCTTTCCTTTCTTTTCTTTTCTTTTCTTTTCTTTTCTTTTCTTTTCTTTTCTTTTCTTTTCTTTTCTTTTCTTTTCTTTTTTTTTTTTTTTTTTTAAATTATTACTGTTTTAAAGCCAGCCGCAGCATATAGGGTTAAAGATGTAAAATCTCTGCATGGTGCAATAAAACTGATACTGAAATAGTGTCCCCCTACTGTAGGAGGAATCTGCAATCAGGACTTCCAAGCACATGCAAAAAATAACTCTTGGATCAGTCTTCTTGTCTTCCAGTAGACTTGGCAAGAAAGACAAGCCATATGTGAAGCCAGCCATATATCAGTTATGTGGTCTTAGATATTTGCAATAAAACAAAGGACTTTGCTGTCAGCTCTCTTGATTTCGTGAAGCTTTTACAGCTCACAGCTATGTCCCTTTATCAAAAGCCACAAAGTTATCCTTAGACATGTGCATTTCTTAGGGAAAATATTCTCTGAAATAGCTATTTATGATTAAATCCATCAGGGAAAGGCGAGGACATGAAAGGACCTAATACAGTCAGTTTCAACCACTCTGAATGCATCTAGATACAACAAGTGGGTGTAAAACCAATTCAAACACAAAGAAATAATACTGGGGGGCTGGGGGAGGGCAAAGGAGTTAAAATACACATACACAAGACAAGAAGATCAAGAAGAAAATCTTTGTGACAGTGATGTGGATGCCCTGGCAAATTAAGTGGAACTAAGACTTCATCCCTGAATTCCTCCTGGCCATTTATTTAAACATTATTAGCTGGCAGCTTCATACAGGGATCGTGTTAGGAGTGGGTTCAAAGAAAGAATTTTATAACAGTGCTTTTCCCAGCTAATTCTGGGTGGACAGCCTGCACACAAGGAACCAAAAGGAAGGCTGACGAATAGTTCAGGGTGAGCCATGAAGTGAGGTCAGGAGCTAATGAATAGCTGACACCCTGGACTTGCAAAACCATGTGGATGTGAATGGCCCTACGCGTATGATTACTCACATATGTGAAGTTCAGTGTGTGCTCAAGCTCGGGATAAGAACTGGTAGCTTTATTTGATGTAGTGGTAAAAGGAGTCAGGGAAGGGATTTAAAAAGTGGTGTGATTACGGCAGCGTTTTTCTGAACTGGTCTTACAGAAAAGGCTTAAAAGTATGGAACTGCTACAAAACTTATAGGGTTTATTATAGAACAGCAGTCATGGCTTCGGCAAAGTTTGTGTAAATTTCAAGACTATAATGACAAATGTTGATTTTTTTAATCAACTATTATTAAATATTACATTATAAACAACAGTAAAACCCCAGTGGACAGGTTAGGATTTCTGTAGACTTTGGAATACTTTTTTATAGCTTTCTTCTTGGGAAGACCCTGACTTTTTAAAGTGTTTGAGCTTTTTAGGTCCAATTCGGTGAAGCAATTCAGCTAACTTTATGCAGTTTGTGTCTCTGGAATCAGTGGCTTACAATCATGTATGTGATTAAGGACCTTGCCGTGTCATCCAGGTTGTCTTTTTTTTTTTTTCTCCCCCCTCCACCCCCCCTCCCCCGCCCTTTATAAAAATTAAGAAGAAAAACCTTAATATTTACTCCAGTCCCCCCCCCCTTTTTTTTTAAATCCCTCTACATGAAATCTTCTCAAATAATCTTTTTAATCAGTTCATGGATCCAGATACCAGTGAAATATTTCCTTTAGAATGAGTATGTCTTACTAATGTCCTGCTCAAAATCATGCTGTTTCTGTGGACTCAGTACATAAAGCCTAAGGGCTTGTATTCAGGCATACTGCTATAGCTAAGTTTGTAATTTATATCTCTAGACAGGGCAACAAATTCTATTATACAAATATTTGAAGCTATCACAAGCAGAGCAATACTTTAAAATAATCCTTCACTCAGAAGTTGCACTTGCAGCTCTTTTCAGTAACTTTTCATTATTTCACCACAGGGGAACAGTTTCAAGGAATTATTATACTAACCATTATATTAAAAATGAGTCCTGGAACTCCACCCCCACCCCAATAAATATCATTTAACATTTATTGTTGTGGAAATATGTAACAGAGAAGTCAAGAGGGTTTTTCTTTTTTTTTCCTTCTCACGAAGGTATGAAAATATTAACAAATGCTCAGATCTCCACTACTCAAAATATTATGGGTCAGATCCAAGAAGAGAGGAGAGGTCAGTGCTCCATCATCACGGCTTTATATCTTTATGGGCTTTAGGGCATAATAGCCTGGGAGGAAGCCTGGTTAAAAGATGGGAAGGAAACCTGAAAAAGGTTAATTATGGCACGCACAGCATTTGACAGTTCCTTTTCAATCTGATTCAGCTCAGCTGTGAATGCCGTTGTGTCCTTAGCACAAAGATCCAGCTCACTGCCACACTACTTGCTGTCACCCCAAGGCTGTGCCATGGGTTGCCCAAACCCAAATGCCGTGTGTTTTCCAAAGGGTGCACCTGCTTTGCTGTGGATCTGGTGCTTAGAGCTTTCTGTCTGAAACCTTAACACCCAGAACTTGTTTTGACAGTCTGGGTTATGTTCGTTAGGAAGCCCAAGGACTGAGTATTTCTTGGGGGAGGTGGGGAGGAGAGGGGAAGAAGCACAAACAAAACAAAAACTTAAGCCTGTGACTAATTGCCTGAAAGGATGTGAGCAATTCGGCTCCACTTAATTGAATGTGGGCTTAAATTAAAAAGAAAGAGTAATTGCCTTCAAAATTTTGCATTGCAGATTGCTGGCCTCTTCTATACATTAAGTGAAAGCCTTCGAGCACATGTGTCAGTGGTGTTGCTGACAGGAACCCAAATATCCTGTTATATGCATCTGCATTCAGAGGACTTCATTCTAGAAGGGATTAGCCTGCATTATATTGATGGTTTTATTTCCAAGATGAATTTTCATGAAAAAGGTGTCATGATTTTGGCTAGAAATTTCAAATCATGACCATGCCTTCTAACTGCTGGCTGCTTTCCAAACATTTCCTGATCAGAAGACCTGAAAATAGTACATTATTTTTCAATGTAAAAATAAATAATTTTTGCCTTTAGAGCCAAGTCTGTACATTTTTACACAAATTTTCCACTGATTTAAAAAAAAAGCTTCAGTTAAGCAAAGCCATACCTGAGTTAAGCATGAATAACCAAGGAGCAGAGAGTCAAGGATTCACCCGTGAAAAGTACAGAGCCCAGTTATGAGGCCTTTTTAAATAAAAATCATGAATTAAAATATTTTGTCTGCACACTGACATTGCCATTTATTCTTTATATCAAAGCAGCATCCACAACTTCTAGCCCTATTGTGCTATGCACAAAAACACAGAACAAAAGAAATGTCCTACCTCTCAAAATACTTCGCTGCAAGAGCAACAAAGACCCTTTGTTTGCTATTTAAGCAAGATTGGTGGACATCATCTCTAAGCAGAAGCTCTGAGAATCAGCCTTTTCCATCCTCTTCCAAACATGCATATGCACATTTTTTCACATGAGTCTGCTACAGTAAAAGGACTCCTAAAGAAAAAGAATTGAGCAGAGCAAAAGGAAAATATTACTTTATATTAATAACAAATGGAGTGCACAATGCATTCCACATACAAAGGTTACCCATTTATAGAGCTGGAAGCCAAGGGCATTTTAAAACTTAAAGATCCCTTAAATAAACATATTGGTTTAAGTAGGAAGCAAATATTCTTAGCTCAGCAGGTAGTTGGTATCTAAATCACATTCAGACTTCACATAAATACACGTGTCAAAGCATTTATCTAGTAATAAAAAAACAACTCTTAAGGAATGCAGTTCAGATAGGGAAGTGTCAGTTATTTTGCACATTTCCTATTTCCAGCTCATTAGTTTCAGCTTTTGACAGGGGTGGAGCTGAAAGAAATCCTGTGGAGGTTTTTCTCTCCTCCCAATTTCACATGAATAAACAGAGGGAGGGAGTCCCCTGCCTGTCTGCCAGGCTCTTATCTATCATATTTAGATGCTAGATGCTGTCAGATATTAGATAGTGATGCCTGTAGGTATTGCCAGTTACTGGGAAATTAAACCTGGAATAGCAGATACTCCTTTCCTTTCCCAAACTAACTTTGCTTTAGGAGTAGGTTAGGACATCCTTCAAAAAATGTTGATGTCCAGACAAATGTGACAGGATTATATTTCTGTCATTCATTACTTGCACCTGATTATATATTTTTTTTCTCACTCTGCCCATGTTCTCTTAGCAGCACCCCATCTGCATCTTTGCTTTCGCCTACATTCTTACATTCCTCTCAAATCCAGATCCTCCCACTCCAGAAGTGGTAGGTTTAGACTTACACTGCTAATTTTTGTTTAAACTCTCCTCATGTAAGAAGCCTCCGTGTGTATTAGAAATTATTAAGAAATTCTGTGTTTTCAAGATCACAGCCAATGTAAATAGCCATTTTTCCTTGATTTTCCCCCCCAAATATTTCAGAAAATGAAGGTGTTTCTCTAGGGAAAAGAGGCAGTGAATGTAAGGGGGATTTCTTGGAGTATGCCCCTATGACCACTAGCAATCAAGTTAGGAATTAGTACCGTTGTGCTAGAAGTTGCACACCCCTGTAAGCTGAGATGAGATAACCACGTGGGCACACTTTTCCCTCCCAGCAGTAAAGTAAACCTAGCCATCATAAATGAAAAAATGGGAGACTGTGTGCAGTCAGGTACTGGGTTTCAGCAGAAGGTTAGTAACTTCCAGCTGATGGAAGGTGACTCCTTTAGACACTGGCTGCCAGCACACAATCTAAACACTTTGGAGTGGTGCTTTAAGTGATGTAACTTAACATCATATCCACCTGGTTTATTCTTTCTTTCATAATCTTGCCTGCACAGGCACTGTCCTAGGTTTTTTTGTTTGTTTGTTTTTGGGGTTTTTTTTTAGTAAGATCCATTAAAAAAAGCTGAAACTAAAGTAAAATGTGAGTGCATATTTGTGTGCGCATGTCTTCATGTGGGTGTGTGCGTGTATGCAGCTGTGTGCTTGGCTTACAGAGGGTAAAGACAAAAATATGGCACGCCCCTTTGAATCAGAGAGATCTCAAATGATACTTTGCACATGTGGGACCATCCACACCTTAGGATCATCCTTTGTAAAAACTCCATGTGGACCTTGAGGTGCTTTTACTGCTCCATGTGTGAACTGCTACAGCAAAATGCCTGGCTTTCATTTGATGCTCAGGTGGAATTTCAGTCTGATACCTATCGCCTTCTAGACTTGCTCATATGATGCTGTTCCTAAAGTCTCCATGCTTTTGAAAAAAAAGAGAATTATGACTTCTTCTAAAACCATTGTCCATATAGGGATATAGGTGAAATGAATGAGCCAGGACTTTTATTACCAATGGGTAGGATGGGACCTTGGTCTGCATTAATTTGTAAGCTAGCTGCGGCAGCAAAGGCCATAGCCTGTGTAATTTCTCTGTTTGGTTCAAATCTCAAATTGTGTAGCACCATCATAAAGATGGTGCAGCTTCCAGGATTTTGAGGGATTATTAAATACGGCAGCAGTGGAGATCTGGAGATGTTGTCTGACTTCTCTTTCACACATCCAGTAGATCAGGAGTTTGCCCACTGTGGCTGGTAAGGTATTTTAGTGTGCATGAATGCAGAAACAGACCCAAAAGTAGATGCATCCTTAAGGAAGAAAAGTCTTGGTGATGTAAAATTCTATTTATTCAAAAGTAAGGCATAAATAGCTGCTCATCAGTCATGCAAGATTTTCATTAGGAAAAAAAAAAAAAAAAGGTAAACAGGTACCCCACTTATTAAATAAAGACAAAACACTAAATCAGAGTTGGATACAAACATTATTTGGTGCCTTCCTTATTTTGAGTTTTCAACTGTCCTGTCCAGATTCTGAAGCTAACAATAGCTAATGAGAAAATAAGCAAACCAAACACGAATAGCATTTAGTTTAGAGCCCATCAGATGGCAAGACGAGCCCGAGCCACGTCTCATAGATGTTCTGGATACTGGGTTCAGTGGAGAAGATGCTGATCTAACAGTAACAGAAATATAATCCTGCCACTGTTGATCATTTTTCACAAATTCACAGTTTGTTGTTTGATATGCAACTATGAAAAGTTACTGTTTTTCCCCATTTTTTTTTCTTCTCTGTTAGCCAATAAAGTGAAACCAGAACATCAGTGTTATTTGGAAATATATTTATGTTTGTTTTCCCTATAAAAAGAGATAATAATGTTATGTTCCAATAATATTAAGTTGCAATGTTATTTGCAAGATTGCAGAGCTTTTAATTTTCTGATTATTTCCACAGTGGGAGTTTCAGCTCAATTTCTACCAAGACACTTCTATCTGTTTCGGTTATTTTTTTATTACAGCTAGAAGCAACAATAATTGCCTTTAGTGTATGAAAACATGACTGAAGAGACAATTGTTGTCCCTAAAGACTAAAATCATCAGCATACATTTTTGATGTAAAATTTTTGTAAATTAATTGCAAGGTCCTATAAATATTATATTTACTAAAATTGTGTTGTCTGCTGTCTTCAAAGAAACAATCTTTCTTTTTTTTTTTTTTTTTTTTTAAGCTATACTTCATACACAGTACATTTCCTGAGGCAGAAAACAAAAACATGGAACAAAATATTAGCCTTCTACTTTTGTAATTTTACATTCTACTACTTTTCTTTTCCAACTCTGGGATTTCTTTTTAATACAATTCTGGAAGGATACAGAAAAAAATATATCAGTAACAATCTCAATATAATCAAGCCTTATTTTCAGTTTTTCACTATTCACCTGTTCAAAAAATTTAATTATCCATCCCAAATGATAATGCAGTGGTTTTGCATTTAATTTGGTCACAAATCAAGAAAAAAGTTCATAATGTCAAACATTTCTTAGAATAGTTTTTTCCACAATTTCTATTCAGAAATGATCAAATGAAATATTTTCTATATCCTCTAATTAAAACATTTCAAATTGAAGTGCTCCCATCCATAGTTATATCTTGGGGGAAAAAAATATGTATTGAGACTTCTAAAGGAATTATCCTCTACAGCCCCCCATAGAGGAACCTGACAGACTGTCCAGGACCTGGAACTGCAGTTGTCTAAAGTTTCTGAAATAACACGGGTAGATGCCAAGATTAATAATCTAATTAAAATGACACTACTTTGTTTCCATTTTTCCCGGTAGAGAAATAAACTACAGTCAGCTTTTTACTGTGAAAAAAAAAAAAACCCAAAAAACAAAAAAAAAAAAAAAAAACAAAAAAACAACAAACACAAACAAACCAACCCCAAACCAACCAACCAACCAAACAAAAAAAAACCAACTGGATTTTGATTTTTAAAAAACTGATCTTTAACCAGACACTAACATTTTTTCAGCTGTGTTAGCTCAAAGTCCGGTGTGTCCTGTGCAATCCAGATATAGAGAAATTTCACATGATTTATGGGTACATGGCAAAGCACTCAAGATACACAGATTATGTGCTTTTCTTATCTTTGCATTTGACTGCAGAAGCTACAAAATATTTTGGGTAATTAAGCTCACAGGCTTTTTTTGAAGGAGGTGGGCAGTGTTACAGCTAGCATCAAGAACAGTGATTTGTTCAAATAGATATTGCAGTAGATTTACTCTAATCAGAATGGTGGTCCTTCCTCTGTAGCCGGCAGTACATGCACTTATATCATCTAATATTAGCAAATTTGCTCCTAGAAAGACAGTAGAAAAACTAGGAAAAATCATTACTCAGAAATCATGCTTTCATAAGAAGATATCTCCAGAGAGGATTAGGGACCAGATTACACAACCAGAAATATCTGAGGACATAACTTGGCATGTCCTTGACAATTTCAGAAAAGGGCAGCCTGTAGTTATTTACTTATTTTTGAAACCTCAGTACCAGAAGGTCCTATTTTGAGCTAGAGATAGGAACAAATTTTCTCGCATACCAGTGTAGACCGGTGTGGTAGAAGGGCTCCAACTCACCTGCCAGGACAAGCAAGAAGGTAGGTGTCCTCTGGGGCATTGGAATTCATCTCCAAGTAATCCAAATGAATAACAATGTTCTTCCCTGCTGTAATACCATTGTGATCAAGCTCTCAACATGATTTACAAACTCTATGGGATTAACCAATAATATGCTGATTAACCAATAACTATTGAATCATCTTTCACTTCAGAAAAAGATTATTGTATTCAACTTGGAAAATATTGTACTGCTGGCTTCAGACCACTAACACGGAACAAGCACTGTATTTCGGTGCCAATAAACACTGTATGGTATGTTAGCCCAAGAAGTCTATATCTATATCTATGAAAATAAGTGGGAACAGAAATAATAATTGAATTCTAAGTGATTGTGCATCATCTATCTGCATTCATATTTTAACACTTAAACATGTTTCACCACCTAGGAATAAGAAAGGGTTAAACAACAGCAGATTTCCTGTGCTAGATAACTTAATAAAAAAAAAATCAGGGTGCTTTTTAAGAACAACAGACTCACTGTAGGATGGTAATCTTTGGTATACCTTTTTTTTTTTTTTTTTTTTTTTTTTCCCCACAGCGAAAATGTAGGCAAGACAGACTTTGCTATAATTCTTCCTAATTGCTCTAATGTATTTCATTTTATTTTAGTGTTTTCAGTTTATAAAAACAGTTAGCATCAGTTTGTTTCCAGTTTTAATGAAGATAAATTCCTTCTTTTCCCCCTGAAAAACTTCACAATATGGTTGGAAATGTCAGCAATAATTAGACAAAATGCTTGTGAAAACATAAAATAGAAACAATACATCTTTTTATAATGGAATCAGTTTGTCTGATTATCTCAAACAATGTACATTTCCAACTGCCCAGGAGGGTCATTAGAGCTTATGAAAATCAAACTCTGTTTTTTCTGCTTCATACATCATGGACAACAATATTGTCTCCAGGATCATTATATACTGTCTGGCTTTATAAATATATGCTAGACTTCCTTGAGCTACAGTGAACCTGGAGCATGAAATGCATTCAAAAAATAAAAACAGAAAAAAAAAAAACCCAAACCCAACCAAAAACACAGACCAAAAGAAAATCATGTTATTAACTACATAACTGTTACATAGGAATTATAGAAGAAAAGATAACCTCACTGAATACAGTAGTCAAGGGACCTTGATTAAATTCCGTCTTCAGTCACAGATTTCCAGTATAGCCTCAGGAAAGTCTTTTCTACCCTATGCACAATGAGGGCTATTTGTCCCTTAAAGACATGTTTGTGACAGTGCTTCTTTCTTGTCTAGGTGTGAAGTCTAATTCAGAAGTTTCTGTTATTCCTTTGAGATACAGTCAGAGAATAGACAAGAGTATCACTTCTATCTTTTTTCCCAGTTGTAGAAATGGGTCTAATACCCCTGCCCCCACTGGGGAGCTCGTGGATGCAATGCATTAGTGTGTGAGAGGCATTCAGATACCATGATGAGAAGGGCCATTTAGCAAGTAAAATCCGGATGGAGTAGGAGGCATAGAGCTACAGTTGCCACTCTACATCAAAAATAGTTTAGTGCAAAACTAAACAGGGCAAGTCTGATAAGTTTATCATATGATCAATTATCATCCTGCACTCTAGGAATCTGGAAAGTTATTTGAAAGGTGACGTTTCCACCTGTTTCGTTTGTTTTCCTGTAAGCATTGCAATACGTTTGTTCTGCCCTGTGGTTTAAGCACCTTGCTCTTTCTCAGTGATGGTGGGTTTTCAGTCTTCAGTTGTGTCTTTCAGATTCAGCAACAGTGTCACCCAGCAGGATGGAGTTCTAGGAATGCTGCTGCTTCATTTGGAACAGGGTCCTGCTATATCAGTTGCCAAAGTGCCCAAGGAAAAACTGAATCTTACAGCAAGAGTGTAAAAACACGCAACAATTTAATTAAAAATTGCATGTTCTAAGCCTTTTACAAATACAAAAATCTGCTGAAGATCCTAAGCTGTGTCTGGAAAATGTGGTTTAAAAAATCAAATGCGTTACAAAAGTAATCTGCTCTAACCAAAGCAGGTATTTCTCCTCTGTAGTACTAGTGCACATATGCTCTTGTTAATACAAGCAAATGCTCAACAATAATGAAATCTATATTGGTTGCAATGTTCTAGCCCAAAGTAGACATGATGCTAAAAACTATTTTTAAAACATATGAAGGAATTAATAAATAAAATCCTTCTGCTACTCCAAACTTGCAGTGGAGCAGTTCCTTTCAGCCAAGCCTTCAGTGTAATATATTGGAGCACATTTTCACTTCTGGTAAATGCAGCATATGTTCCCTGGCTCTCCACATATTCTAACACTGCTGAGGGTTAGATCAGCCCTACCAGAGTAGGTTTATTTGAAGGAGGAGGAGGAAGGCTAAGGGACTAAGGTCTGTCCACCCTACTTAAGCCTCCCATGGCACAAGAGGAGGGAGAAGTTACCCACACCACCAGTTGCAATATGGTTGGATATGCTCCACAATAAAATGCTGAGCTCCATTATCAACCTTAGACAAGGGTTTTGTTCTTAATTAACAGAAACCAAAGCAATGAAACAGTATCAACACACTTTGCTTTGGTTCAGTTTGTTCCTTTTGCATGTTGTTTTGCTCCTCCAGAAGTTGCTGAGCATTTCCACTTCACCCAGTAATTCCTCAGCTAGCCACACAGCCCAGTCAGGATCACAGGGCCAAACTATTCCACCTCTATGCTCATATATTTCTTGACCACTGAAGTGCAGATTCATTGCCAGAATAAGCACAGATTTTGGAGACTGGAACAGCAGAGGAGTTACACTTCTCTCTCTTGTGTCTCCTACAGCATGACGCAGCACAGAAAGCAAAGACCAGGGAAAAAAAAACCAGACTGAGACCCCACGGTCCTGTAGACAACATTTTCAGACTTCATCATCGAAATAAAATTTGAGAAATCACCAATCAACAGCTCAGTTCCACCAGAAGGAAAAGGCCAAATTTGGGCCAAGATACAAATTCACACATGAAGCTTCTGCATGGTAAATAGCTGGTGTTTGCAAGGGCAAACAAAAGAAATTTTTGGAAGAAACAGCTGGGAGGACAGGCCAGCTGTCTTAGCTCTCCAGAGCAGACTGAAACAATAACAAATGGCACAGAGGAAAGGGAGATGAATTTTCACCTTGTGTGTTGGTACTGCAGTGGAAAGGACATAATACAACCTCCTGACAAGCTGATTGTCCCCACACCCCCATCTGAAATCTGTGACTGTGTCAGGACTTGATTGCAGGTCCATGTTCTCTGCCATAGACACCAGCCTGCCTCAGTTCCCCAGCCCACTGCCCTGCCCCTGCATGCTTTATTCTTTGAGAGATGGAACCTCAGGAAGCTTAACTGTAGCATTTTCCCATCAGCCTCATTTTTCCATGTCATGTACTCATTTCTGATATTTTCCCACTTGTGTTATTTGTTTGCTGAAGCTGTTCCATTCATGGAGTTCAATAAATGGTGTTTGCCATCAGAACAATTTGATTCTAGTTCTAATTATAGCAACAAGCTGCTTTCTTGAAACATATTACGGGTGTTTCATTATTTTAAATTGTTATCTTCCATATTAATTACAGAAACAGTTGATCTTTTCTGAGAAGCCAGCAGCTGCAAAGTCCTTCCCTTCCTAAATGTCTCATTTTAATTGGTGAAACACCAGGTAAAAATCGAGTTGTAGTACAAATCTTCACAAGATATGTAAGTTATAACATACTGCCTCCAGATTCCATAGTTTTACACCATTCAGGTGTATTCAGCCTTAGTATAGATCACAGCAAGCCGCATGCTGCACAGCTCAATTGCAAACACAAAGCCCCTACATAAATCACACAGCAATGGCAACATTACTAATAGGACTATCAGAATCAAAGGAAGCAAAGCAATGCATCTGAGAAGAGCCTGCATCATTATGCTGTATGACTTTTTTGTGGTATTGCTGGAGAGACTATTCCTCTCCTCTCCTTTCCCTAGACCCTCTAGATTAAGAATGGGAACGAAAAGGAACAAAACTCCAGGAACAGTCTGTACACTATAGTCCTACAACCATAAGGACCGGTGGTCTGGTACTTATGGCAAGGCATTTTACTGAGCTAACTCATCACCTTTGCCACAATTCAACGTTTGCTCTTCTGTCAGTCTTCTGCTATCACATATTTCTAGTCACTTCACTGTAATCCCTGAATGGAGCACAGTACAGCACATGGAGCAGTTGCTAAGGCTGCTGACAGCAGCATCATACTTTCAGCCATACTTACCCAAAGACCTCTGCCTTTTTTAAGCAGTGATTGAAAATTACTCCTATTTATAAAATGCACAGTAGCAAAAGTTTCCAGTGGTAGGATGGACTTTTCCTCCCCACTGAAACAGTTACTAAGAATCAGAGAGGAAAAAATTATGTTGGAAGTGAAAAAAATATGCTACCAGCAGTGGTAAGTTCCTTAGTATTTCTTTTATGTTTAAAACTAGTATTTTGGGTAAAACATCAGTATTTTCTTTATCTATTTCTTTATTTAGAAAAAGTTCTCTAAGGATGGGAGGTAAGTTCTACGACCTTGTAGATCTCTTCTGACCTGAAATCACTGACATTTTATCAAATCCTTTCCACCATAAGATAGCTGGGAAACATTTACATTGTTTAAGCATGGAGTTACCTTTTTGCAGTGATGAGGAGCTGGCCAAATATAAATGTGCTTGGAAGATAGTGACTCAGCTTCTCAAATGAAGTATTGATTGAAGATAATTTTTTTTTTTTTTCTTTGAATGGTATGAATAAAATCTAGATAATGTTGAGATACTTTTGAATAGGAGCTTTTGAAATCCCGTCATTGATCACATTAGACATACAAGGCAGGGGGGAAAAAAAAAGAAAACAAAAGAAAAGAAAAGAAAGAAAAGAAAAGAAAAGAAAAGAAAAGAAAAGAAAAGAAAAGAAAAGAAAAGAAAAGAAAAGAAAAGAAAAGAAAAGAAAAGAAAAGAAAAGAAAAGAAAAGAAAAGAAAAGAAAAGAAAAGAAAAGAAAAGAAAAGAAAAGAAACGAAAAGAAAAGAAAAGAAAAGAAAAGAAACGAAAAGAAAAGAAAAGAAACGAAAAGAAAAGAAAAGAAAAGAAACGAAAAGAAAAGAAAAGAAAAGAAAAGAAAAGAAAAGAAAGAAAAGAAAAGAAAAGAAAAGAAAAGAAAAGAAAAGAAAAGAAAAGAAAAGAAAAGAAAAGAAAAGAAAAGAAAAGAAAAGAAAAGAAAAGAAAAGAAAAGAAAAGAAAAGAAAAGAAAAGGAAAAGGAAAGAAAAAGAAAAAAAAGGAAAGAAAAGAAAAGAAAAGAAAAGAAAAGAAAAGAAAAGAAAAGAAAAGAAAAGAAAAGAAAAGAAAAGAAAAGAAAAGAAAAGAAAAGAAAAGAAAAGAAAAGAAAAGAAAAGGAAAAGAAAAGAAAAGGAAAGAAAAGGAAAGGAAAGGAAAGAAAAGGAAAGAAAAGAAAAAAGAAAAGAAAAGAAAAGAAAAGAAAAAGCTAAAGAGAAAAGTGAGAGAAAAAAGGGGGAAAGAAAAAAAAAACCCCAACCAAAAAAACCCAACAACAAACAAAAACCTAGAGCTCAACCAATCAATTCAACATTCTCCCCCAGGAACCAATGAACCAAGAGTAGTATAAATCAAGAGTTTATAATAAAAGACTAATGATCCTTTTCCCAAAAAATCAATAACACTCCCAAACATGTTTCAACCAATAAAGTAAGATTTTGCAATGATGACTAGTCCAAAATAATGCTTAGATCAACCAGATAGTTACAACTGTGGTTTTCTGTACTCCACTTTCATTTTCCCTTTCTTACATGTCCCTCCCGCTTTGCATCAGACCAATTAATATCTTTCCTTCCCTAACAGCTCTCTAGATAATTCACAGAAGCATTTGTCTGTGTGGCCTAGCATTAAACAGAAACTATCAAACAGTCAACTCCTATCTCTTCTATAGAATTAATGTCATGTTAACTCTTACCATGCCCTGTTGTTATGTGATATGTAAATGAGGTATTTTAATGAAGTTATAACATATTTCTCTCACATCCTCAGCAGTCTCATGATTTAATCCAGGATGCAGTAAGCCTGCTTTAGTTACAATATGGGAATTCTTCTTTTAATTGCTAATTTTAGCCTTACTAATCTAAGTAGAAATACAAAGAGAATCCAATGGTCTTTATAATACAGAATCTGAGCTGAAGTTTTGTTGGGCTTGATACATGCACAAAATTTTATGACTGGCTGTTAAAACATACAAGAAAGCAAGCTGAGGAAAAGTTGGCTGGGGCAAGGAGAAGGAGGGGATCAAACTATGTGAATGAAGCTTATATTCATACTTCAGGGTAATTCATACTCCACCTTTTATTATTATAAAAAATCACTTTTATTAAAATAAGGCGCTCTTATCCTTGGAGTACTCACTCACCTCTATAAGTAACAGTATTCAGGGTCCCATTGTATTCCATTACGATGATTAACAGCCTCCAATTAATTTTTACTATAGTAGTCCGATGCATTGGGAACACTTTGATCATTATCAGCACGTGGCTCATCTTCTGTGGTCTCATTAATGACATGACTCCAGCAACCATGCAAAATTGCAGTGCTGGGTCAGTGCAGGTGTGGTCAGATCCCTTTTCATCTCAGGGACTCCATTTTGTCCCTAAAACACAGAGGTAACATCAGAACTGTGCCTTTTGACATTGCTTTATCAGCCAGAGTCAGTCTGCTAAAGGGAACACGTGCGCTGGATCTCGTGGAGCGGCCAGCAAGCAGTGACCCACGCAGATGTGCACTGCAAGTGCATCCACACTCGGAAACAAGATGCTTCAACAGAGCAAAGTATGGGACAATGTTTAATTTTATTCTGGTCTGACCAGATTGTAAAGAACTGTTCAGATGCTAGGACTAATTCCACAGGCCCAGGACCTGGGTGCCAAAGCACTTGTACAAGTATCTATGCTTTAACCCTAGTATGGCTTCTCTTTTCCACCTCAGGTCACTAGGCTTTGTACAACTCCCTTCTGTAAGTGCTTACAAATTCCGGCTCATTCACAGGCAATCGAATGTATAAATCTGTTGTGTGCACAAGATTATGTTTTCCTCTTCATGGGCTACACTGCTTTCCCAGAGCTTATTTCACCCTGCCTGCTAAAGCATTTTTCACCTCACTTCCCAAGACCAAGGCAACATCTGTGTGGCCCATGGTGACCATGCAGCAGGGTGCAGGGCAGGCAGCAGTGATGAGTATGGGGATGCCAAGGAGGAAGATTCCCTCCAACTCAGTCATGTTTGACTAACACTGTAGGCATGATACAAGGTCATCAGGGCATTTACAATCCTGCTGCTTTATGAGAAGAAAATCTGAGGTCCTTGTGCATGAGTAATCTTTATAAAAAAAGAAGTCAGGAGATAACTATCCAAATAATCTGCTGATCCAGGGGATACTGACCTCCAGCTGACGTGGAGAACTGCAGAACTTTCAATTAACTAATTCATTATCAAAGTCTTCCTTGTGACAGAATCAAAAATTAACATCACCATTCCACAGACAGTAAATTAGGACAGGAAAATAAAGCAACTTGACTGAGATCAATAAGAGCCCAGACGAAAATGAGACCCTTTTTTTGGTTCATAGATTATTCTAACCCTTAATGCACTCATTATGTACTCCCTGAAATCACCGAGCTGCAGGCGGGCAGGCTGCAAGAAAGCAGTAGTAGCAACCATGCATTTAGTCCTACGGAGACAAGTTTCTGCCCCTCAAAGGCCATGTAGAGAGCGTCGGGTACTGTTGCAGAGAGCACAGAGCACCACCAGCAGCCATGGCACCTTTTACACTTGGTAATAAATGAACACAACCAGCTACGTAGAATTTATCTGTTATACTGACAGTTGTTAAAGACCATGTAACTGTCTGTAATGTATATAAAATTATTGACATCGTATGTGTTTATATTTAGGTTAAACAACTATATTGTTTTTATAAAAGAAAACTGTTTCTGGAAACAATAGGCCAAATTGCTTTTTCTTGCGAAGAACAATGATGTAATGCTGCCAGTACCAACAATTTTTATTACAGAATCTGCTAAGTGAAAACACAAGGCTCTTTAACGACATGTATCTTACAAAGCACTCCAATGCATGCTGATGCTGTTTTGCTTTGTTTGCTAGTCAAGATGGGTAACAGCAACTTGTATTTTGCATTTTGCTCATTATTGCACTTTTCCTGTGTGTGCTTCCTCCTGCTTTCCTTTCTCTTTCATGAAGGCAGGTATACAAAGCCCCATTTCTTGTGAATTTTTCACGATGAGAACTAGTTGATGAAATCGGAGTCAGCTGAAGGGAGGAAGTCAAGTCCTTCTGGGATGTGCAAGGGGCCAGAAGGAAAAGAGAAGGGAACTGAGATGGAAAACATACTCTTGTCAACAGAAATAAGCAAGGCTTCCCAAAATTTGGAGATTACGCAGTCATGGTCACCACAGTAAATATATTCTGAACAGTATCTTGGACCATCCTATTAAAAACCAGTTTAAATATACAGCTATAGCACAGTTTGCAACAGGGCTGCATATTTGAGATGTATTTCAGTAGCTGTGATTGTAAAATAGAGCAAAAGCAAGGAACCTTGCCATTTGCCATTTAGAGGCAGTTTAAAACAAAGTTTTCAACTTTTCACCATAGCTGACAGGTTAGAGATCCACCAGATGTGGAGAAGATGCAGCATACTGACTGAGAGCATAAATTCTTTTTATATTTAGGTTTAGAATGGATCTCTGTCACTGAAATGTTAATCACTCAATAGAAAAAACACTGGATTTTACAAATGCCAAAATTAAGCTCTCATGCTTCGCACGATAATGAAATATGCAGCATTTATTGTTGTCCTTACCTTTGAACTGCAGGTAACTGTACAGAAATGTTACAGGACAGAGATACACTTGTGAAATATTCACGAGCTGATGTCTTTGCAGCCCCATGGGACCTGTGAAGAGCTCTTTTTTTCCCCCACATCTCTCTCTCAGACTTTAAATAATGAGGAGCAGAAAAGGTATGAGACAACATGTCTGTGTGTCTCCTTTGAAATCTTTTCTTACATTACCTTGTTATCTGTGCTCAAGAGCAGCAGGTATTCCAGCAGTTCAGAGTGTATCCACAGCAAAAACACCCAGCAAAACAGAGTGCCAGCAGACACAGCTTTCAGTTCCACGTCCAGTCAGCAAAACACAAAACCAGTACGTGGAGGGAGTGGTGGCACAGCTGAGTGTTTGGGGGGTTGCATGTGTGAGGAGGTGTGAAGGCAGAATTTTTGCCAAAGCAGGCAGTTAGGAAAATAGATATTTATTATCCATCCTGGAAAACCACCACTGTTTCCTACTCTGCACTCACAAAATGCCTTTGTACAGACAGTTATCAAACTTCCTTAGTATTAGAGCCTGGATCAAAGCCTGACCACCCCAGACAGATGAGAGGGCTGATTCCTCCAGTAGTTACAAGCATTTGGATGGTTCTTTTCAGTTTAGCCCTCAGTGATAACTGCTGAGAAACACAGATCCAGATCTGAATTTGAAGGTTTCTCTAAGGTGCTGTACTGTGTATCAGGAAAGATCAATCTAAACCTGGTATGAGGTATAAACTGTGTGGGATTCCACTTGTTTCCACACAGCTGAGTCAGTCTTGAGTATGGACAAGACTAAAGTCAAACCAGATTTATCAGATGAACCCACCCTAACATCCATCAAGGCAATTATAGTGTTTTTTCAAAGCAAGCATCGCATATTTAATTTCCAACGCTCTAAGTCTTCTAACCATTTTTTTTTATTATTCCTTCTGCATTTTAAAGATGCTTATATAACAGGTACTTTCCCACACTGGCCTTAAAAGCCCTTATTCCCTTTCTTTCATTATTTCAACAGACTAATAGTCATTGCAACACAGGTGATGGTAAATCAAATCAAGCTGAAATGTGGGCCTGACTCATTCTCAGACGATATATGATTTGTTTGCATTACATTATCTTGGAAACCCATAAGCAATGTGCTCTAACTACATGTCCGCACATGGCAAGAAGATAAACGCTCTTAGTCAGTAATATGAAATCTAAATAAAATTACAATTGGGTTTGGATATTAGGATAGCTTTGCAACACCCTTGGGGCATTACTCTTATCATTAGAATTATTTGCATTAGAGTAGTGTCCAGAGATCCTGACTATGATCCGGTTCAAATTGTGCTAGGCTCTGGAAAACGTGGGAAGAGACAAAAGTTTTGAATGTGAAATAGATAATTACAGGCAAAGGGTGGGAGAAATAAAGGATTGTTATCATCGTTTTGCAGAGAACTGAGGTGTGGAAATTACATTTTTGTTATAAGCATAGGCACAAAGCAGTGTTGGAGTCCAACTTCACCTTGCATCCAGTTTGCACACAAACCCGTGTTGAGGCTCCCACTGGGTTTGTGGGGGTGCTGATAACAGCAGAAGAGATAGAGTGACTTTGCCCTTCCCCAGCTACATACCCACCTGCAGCATGGACAGATGAGAAAACAAGGGTGGCGTGGCTTGCTTGGCCTGAGGCAACTGCTACATATACTGTCACGCTATCCTGTGCCACCATCTTCTCAGTGTTGATCAGGCAAGTCTGCCCATGTCCTTCCCATAAAGACTTATAGCCCTGCAATGTAGGATGGATGGGCAGACGAGTTACAGGAATAGCAAGCTCAGCGTCAGACACCTGCTCAGTCAAGCTCAGGGGGAGTGTTGTGTGGTGGGGTTTTGGGTTTTGGGTTTTTTTTCCCCTCTCTAAGACAGACTGTATGCCTTCCTTAATCAGAAAGTTTAAACCACCAGAAAATCAGAGTGGAGTTGAAAACCAGACACCTGACTCCAGTTCAGCATCCAAAAGTTCATCATTCATCTCTAAAATGAGAGTTGCTGGAATTACATCAGTAACTTGTTAGGAAAATAGGACAAGTGGTCTTTCAGTCAGTAGTGGAAGGATTCTATTGAACTCAAAGGAAGTTTCTTTTCAAGTAACATTTCAAGGTGTCCTCCACACATGCTTACAAAATTTTTACAATGATTACACAACCATCACAATGATGGGCTGATGAAAGAGGGGGTGGTTGTTTATATGCTGCTGTTTCACTCCATGTTGGCAGGGATAGAAAAATTACAAAGTGATAAGGAGAGATGCAAGAGGGAGGAGCAGACATGAGTGCTTGATTATGTGCTTAATTAAGCAATGCTGGCCACATCAAATTGTAGTGAAGTGTGTGTATACCTGTAGCATGTTTTTAGTCCCAGGTGATACATTGGCTACCTGCCTCCGAATGGACAGTGAGGGGGAGATATTTTCAAAGGCAGAAATCTTGATTATCCAGGAGAGCTGGATGGTTACCTATTTTTTTGCCTTTGAAGACTATGTATTATCAGTTAAAATCATGATCTCACCAAGTGATCCAGTCGCTCACAGAAGTAATTGTACTTAGGTAAATGAGACAACAGCCAGGAAGGAGCAAGGCTTGCAGACTTAGATCCAAAACAAAAACTCTGGCACTCCAAGATAGTAAGTTATTTCCTCGTAAGTTCCTTTAACAAGAATGCAGATATTTTTTTCTGAACCACGATAGGAACTCTAGTCATTCTTTTTCAATACTAATGTTATTGTTCTCCTATAACTTCTGTTGTTCTGTAATTCTAGATGCCCATGTCTAATCCCATATGTAACATGTTTATTAGATGTAATATTTTATCTCTTGGATTCAGTGTCTGACACTACCGTTTTGTTCGTATTTCAATGAAAGTGTTTTCTCTCCTCCTCACCTTGTCAGAATCTAATGGTTTTATCACAATAGGAAAGTAGAAAGGTTCCCCCCTATAATACAAAAATGGACTGTACATATATGCACCTTAATTCAATTTGTATCATAAAATCCAGACCAAGTAAAGTAACTTGATAATATTAGATACTGCCAGAATTGAGCTGGGAATTTTTTGTTTGTGGGTTGTTTTTAATATATGGGCGTCTAGTCACAGTAAATCTGTATAGTTCATTGGCTTCATTACCTGCATCCTTGTGAACACAGAATGAAACAGTACCAAATACTCATGTGATTTCTGGTTTTCGGTGGGAATTCACTATTTGTCCTTTAATCAAGTGATAATACATAGGAACCATTCCAACTTTCAGCTGACAAAAGCACAATATTAGTTGTTTGATGAGAACTCCTCCATGGATACAAATTCTATGTGGATTTTCCTAGGCTTTGTAAATTTATTAAAAAATAATATATTCTATACACAATTAGATCATGAATGTTAAAGGAGTTAGTAAAGTAATTGGGAATGTGAAACCATCTAGAAAATAAAGAGATTTTCATATAATTTTAACTGTCTGTATCTATAAATTTAACATATAATAATTCGTAAGACACAGAAGGCACCTGAAACCTTTGGTATCCAGGCCCAGAAAAGATTCCCATTGGAAATGTACTTCTTGCAAACCATCCTCTGGAAGAAAGGACCTCTTTCTTTATCTTCTTTATCATATCTGTGTAGGTTTTTTAGTAAATGGACAGAGGCTATTGTTGAATATGGAGTTTGGAAAACACTCATCTTCTTTCATATTCATTTCCTACACCTTGTCAACATCTGCATAGCGCAGCGATGAAGCTGCTTTTCATGCAATGCACCCAAAGGTTACAACATATAGGTCAGGGATGGGAATTTTCACTTTGAAATCACTGGGCAGCTGAAAGTACATACATTACTGAGGCGACAGGTATAGTACACAATGATGAACCTTCTGTCAGTCAGAGAGAGGTCACATTGGTATCAGTTGCCAACATGTCTCTCTCCCAGGTTTAAAAAAAGGAAAATTAAAAATGTCCTTTTTTTTTTTTTTCTTGTGGAAAATGGAAACAGAGTGAATGTTGTTCACTAATGTCAAGTGGCTGAAGATTTAGGGCCCCAGAGCTCAGGAGGTCTCCTTTAGCTGTGCTGGCTGTACTCTCAGTGCCAACATAAATTGCTGCCTGAACTGAGCCCCTCAGAAGCTATTCCAGAAGCAACGATGACAGCCACATTAACGTGTACTGTACTGGAAATAATCAGTGCCAGCCCAGCGTCAGGGAAGCCAAAAAATTTAAGCATGGCAGTCTCCTATTTCATAGCTCTTTTTTCCATAATTAGCATCACTTCACAAAACCTGTAAAATAGAGCTAGTTTAAAAATGATCAGATTAACAGACTGAAAGATTTTTAATTTTGATAGAGGTGGCTGAGTCTCACATGCAAGACTAAGTTGTAGCATGAATAAAAAGGAAGTGAATAACTGTAGTTCTCAAAAGGTTCAACTATAACCCTATAACTTCAGCCCTATCATGAACAGACCAGAATACCAAATCTATGATCAGTACTCATATCTCATTATACTGTCTTTGTCTACTTGTTAAAGTGCCAGAGCACATCAGATAATAACAGAATATTAACATTGCAAAAATTACAGGATCATGCTATCTGTAGGTAGCCCAAAGTATTTCAGCCAGTTCTGTAAAATCTTGTTTCAGGGTCCCAAGAAATTAGTATGATCACTGATCTTCACAGCCTTTCTATAAGACTCCAGAAAAATTGTCTTATGTTTTTGCATTTTTCCAATGTACTGAGGTTCTTGAATGCCCTATGTATTTGGTCTGCACAGGCAAATGCTGACTTTTTTAAATAAGGTGGTTTGGACGACATATTTTTTGTGTCAAAATGAAGCCCTTCTTCCCCCCCCCCCCCCAGAAAAAAAAAACAAAAATCATTCCTACTATAAAGCAGTGTTAATACACATGAAATAAATTGATTTTGCCAAGGTTAAATTTGTCTAGTGGAGCCTATACTTGAGATCATTCAAGTGTTCTCTTGAGTTATCTCATTGTATCAGTGTTTGCAGGACAGGGCCTTGAAATTTTTTCTGCCACACAAAGTTAATATAGATGGATTTAATTGAAACATCTTTGAGGAGTCTTCAATAAGTCATGTATCTCTTTATCAGAATAAACTTTTTATAAAAAAAGAATCAAAGAGTATAAGGAGCCTTTAGTAGAGATCCTGGTATGAAATGCAACTAGTCTGTAATAAATGTGACTATTGTCTATAATAAATACTTTTCCATTTTTATATGGGAAGCCTTTTTAGGAGGAAGGGTTTGCTTATTAAAAATATTTAATATTAATATTTAATAAAATATTTATTTTATATTGAATATTGGATTATAGAAATCCATTCATACCATGGATTCTATGCAGACAAGCCATAAGTGTATGCAGTTTTTAGCTGCAGAAGACCCTGACCGTACAGAGGAGCAACTTTTCCAGAATGCCTTCACCAAGCACTTTAATACTCTTACTTAAATAACATAGTGCATAGGAATGCAAGCTATAGAGATCCATCTAAGTTGTTGGCTTTTCTGTATGTCCCCACCTCTCCTTCAACAAATATGCATCTGACTTACCCATCCCAGTATTTTAGCATAATAGGGATTGAGCCCAAAGCTTCCATATCTCAGAGACTGATGTTCAGGTTCTTCCCACAGAACCTGAAGTACTAAACTGAGTAGAATCTACGTTAATAATGGTAATGCTATTTAAAAACAGACTGTTCTTGCCTTTGTACAGATAGACTAATTTTTTCAAGAAGGGATGATTTTGAAAATTCTAAGTGTCTGCGACTAGCTTTGTGGGGATTGGTGGCACTGGCTTTGAACACCATCATTCTTTTACTTCTGCAAGGTTTGGTCTTTTTTCCCTGTAATGACAGGAATATAATTTCATGGACACAAGGAATCATTTCCCATGCTCATTCAGGGATACCAATATGATACATGATATATGCATGATACAAATGTCCTGTTGTCCCTTCCTGCCCCAAGCACCACATTGGCTTAAACGTCTTTTAGCTTCCTGTAGTGGGAAGTCCTGGTAGCCAAGGTACCTGGGGCTTTTGCTGCCAGGGAATCAGTGGCTAAGAGTGTGAGAAGTCTGTCCCAATAGGCTAGAGAAAGTAATCACAAAGAAGTTGTCCAGGTCCCCATTTCCATGGTTCTTTCCTATGTCTTAAAGGTCTCCTTTACTGTAGGAAGGTGACTTTATCACCCTTGTCATGCTCAAGGATGCTAGACAAGGATGTACGCAAGGGTGTAACTGCCAGTACCAGTTACAGTGACGTACATCAAGAACAACTTGAGTAAAGTCAAAGGGGTATAGAGGTATAAAACTGGGGATAACAAGCCTGTAGTTTGCTCTTCGTAGGTAGGACTGCAGAAATTAATCATGTTTTGAGATAGCCAATTCATCTATCCTGTGACAATAAAAAATGCATTTAGAAAATACGAAATATTACCTTTCTTTTTCTTGTTTTTAAGGAAATGTAACCCAGGAGGCAAAAGCTTTAAGTTTTTTTTTAAGCTTAGTGTCTAGTCCTATCTTGCAGATTTAGCCATGATTACATGTGAATAAAGTCCATCATATCCTTAGAATTTAGCTTTATTAAACTGACTCTCCCCCATCTCTGCATTCATTAAATTATTGCTCTTCTCCTCCTCGGTTCCCCCAAACATACTATTCATTAAAATGTAGAGAATAAAATCTCTATATGTGCATTTTTGCTTATTAGCTGCACTTGGTGCCTCATCATTTGCCAGATTCATATTTCTTGAACAAGGAAGGCAGAAACAATGTAAAATCAATCTTTCTTGCTTGGCCAGATAAATATAAGACACAATGAGAGAAAGAAAGGCACAGAGAGAATGAGATAGGGAGAAAGAAAATAAAGCAGGAAAACAGCAACACCATCCCAATGGTGATGGATAACTGAAGTGAACGTGTCAGGATGGTATTATGTAAATTACCAAAGCAGCTGAGCAGTGCACTGATGATTACAGAGGATGTGAACAATGTTGTGGTCCCCAGGTGCCACCATGCCTTGTTATTTTTTCTTCCCTCCAACTACCCTTGGGGTAGATTCCTCCTGACCTGAGTCCTTGAAAAAAATTATCCAAGAAATACATTCTTAAAAAAAAAAGGTTAGAGGACATCTAAGACATTTCTCTAAAGCAATAACTGCACCCTGTGTGTTCCCAGTTTAACATTCTAAAAAGTGCTTTTTACCTACACCTCTGAATGATCTGACTTATCAAACACCTTGATTACGGAATTGGCTCAAGGTCGACAGGTTTTTGAACAGAAAAGAGAAACTGAAGGGTGAGGCTAGAATTTAACATGCATTAAACTATATTTTAAAGTTACTTGCTTTTACGGAGAAACTTTTCTCCCTCTCATTAGACATCCAGTGTGTCTGTGTTTGAATTTGTGGATTAGTGCTTGTGTCTGTGTTCACTGGTGTCTATGCATTTTGTTTCTGCTTTTGGGAGAGCTGATTTAAATAGCCCTTGTCTGAAATTACTCCTTATTTGAGCTGAATGAGGGCCCAAAACCCAAAGTCCCATAGTCCATGTATATGCTCATAAATTATCAAGACAAACATCCAGACCCTCTGCAGGCTTCTCAGAACTGGATCTTAGAAAATAACAAAGCCTTCATCAGGTTAGGTTATACAAAACAACTCTTCAACATGTCAAGGATTTCACCCAAATACTTCCTGACAAACAATGTTAGAAATCAATTAAAGCCTAAGAATAGCTGAGAATTATTTTCAAAAGTATTCTTAGGGTTTTTAAGCTAAATTATTTTGACCAGTGTCCTAATTAATTTGCATTATTTTTTCACAAACAGATGGGAATTATATTATTTTATTAGCAAGGTGCTCTAGAAAATGATTCTACTTGATCTAGGTTGATCTATATCGATTATACAAAGTGTCAATTACAATAATCAAAGTTTCCTGGAGTTCTGGAAAACCTAAACTAGCTCCTCCTGTAGGTCCTACCCACGGAGCAATCATGCAGCAGGGTGGGATTCATTGCTTTGCAGGTCAGTCTAGACAAAAATTATTCCATGTCTCATTATATATAGATACAGATATAGATATAGATATAGATATGGATATAGATATAGATATAGATATAGATATAGATATAGATATAGATATAGATATAGATGTAGATATAGATATAGGTATAGATATAGGTATAGATATAGGTATAGATATATATAGATTCTATATACATATATAATTTAATACAGAAATAAAATTTGCAGAGACATACAGCCCTGACACTTTTTTGTTTTGGCACAGCATATATTAAAACTGACCCAATCTCATGTATGAGTTCACAGAACTCTGCAATATCAGTAGCAAATAAGAATCATTAGCATTTATTCCTTCAGTAGGAGTTTCTTGGAGTAAGTAATGTAATGTCTGCACAGCACTGCACTTTCCAGCAGTGCTATGGGCAGCCTCATGGGTCTAACACAGGAACTTGATAACTGACACTTGTACAGGTTTAAATTTAAACTTGCATTTAATTTGTATGCCATTATGTAATTGAGGACACGAACCTTTAAGGCAAATATAGCAGGAAATGGGCATTCTGCTAAAAATATTTGCAATACAATAACTAATTTAATGGGATTCATATCTCTGGAGACTATTACAAGGTGGTTTTGTGGCAGATTGCATTTGCTCTGTTTACGTGTGTAAGGGGGAGCTCACTTAATGGGTGAGGGTACATGTGAGGTGGTGGAAGCCCAGAAACATTCACTTGTAGAGGACAATTTCTTTTCACAAGACAGGGGCAGCATGAGCAAATGTAGACATCCTCTTGGGTTCAGTGCTGATTGCAGCTCTTTCCCAGACAGAATTTATCGGCAAGGTCGGTTTGACATCTTTGGGATCCTTTCTTGACTACTTTTACTGAAGTCTCTGCAGTTGGCATAGAACATGTTCTGTTTAAATTCATGATAACAGAAAAATAAACAAACCAAACCTGGTGGGGGAAAACAAGCTAAACTGGCCACATAGAAAAACTTTATCATGACAACCTGATCTCCGTTTTTGTTGTTAACATACATTGTTTTGGTATCCCAAGACATCTTAAAAAAACATAGGATGTAGGAATATTTTTTAAATGGAAAAAAATGGGTTGTGAAATTTCTAGCAGTTTGGGTTTGGTCAGATTGCCTACTGTCTGGCTAGGCTCCTTCTACATTCCTGAATTCAGTGGTGAATAGCAGCATAAGCTATGATGTAACAATTGCTTCATTCTTGGTTGTCCACTGTAATTAAAGATTTTTTTTTCATATGACTTTAAAAATAGGTCGTATAGAAAGAATGTAGAAACTGAAGTTTCCTTCACCTGACTTTCTCAGTGCTGTATTGTGTAAGATCTCCAAAACCCCTTCAGAGCACAAGTCCTGCTAATTGTTAATTGGGACATTCAATGGGACTTGAGCACCCACTTCACTTAATTGTTTTTGAGCAGTCAACACAGCTCGGAGAAGTGGCAGACATTTGTGACCAGATTTACTCCTATATCCTGGGTCCAATTTGTCAAGAGCAAACGCATCAGTTTAAAATACCATTGACCCTCAATTGTTCAATTTTTCTGCAGAACCTGGACTACCTATTGCTGGAGTAGTTTTATTCCACTTGACTTTTCTTTACAGAAATAAATAGATACAGAATTTTTATAGATTAATGTTCTATTTCCTTCATTTTAAAGCATTTATTTTAATGTGATTTTTCACTGACAAAAAATGGTACTTCTGGCAGCGTAATAATAACTTGCATTCATATTGTACCTTTCATCTCAAGTGATCCCAAAGCACTTTACTAACTTAACAAGCTGAAACACACTATATTAAATACTACACATAGGGATCACTTCACCCACCACTAAAACAACCACTTATGTGGTGAAATGAGCCAACTGTTTAAGGGCTCAGTTCTGCAAGGTGTTGAGCTCTATTAGCCTGATACAATGCCCACTGAAGTCAATATAAAGACTCCTAAAGATTTCATTGGGCTCTGGATTAGGATTTATTACAATCTTCCAACAAAGCATTTAGGAACATGCTTAACTTAAGCACTTGAGCAGTTCCATTGACATTAATAGAGCTTGAAGTTGCTTAAAGTTGAGCTTGCGGGTTTTTGAAGTAGGGTCAGATGTCTTAGTGCTGTGCTGTACAGATTGCAGCAAGTGCATTGGCACAGCACAGAGAAGCAGAAGACAAGAACTAGGCAACACCCTAACTCATCAAATCTAGTGCTGAAATTAGGTAGCACAATTTAAACGCCCTTACCAAACACATAATCAAGACAACAATGAAAGAAGAATTGTTAGTCCACTCCTTGAAACATTTATGTATTCACTACATGCCAGTAAGTTTTTGTTATTAGCTCTGGTTTATTGCCAGTGCTTTATTATTTGAAGACTGTAAAATTAAGAATCTTTTTGTGTTTGCAAATCATAGATTCCTCTTAATGTAATCCAGTAATTCATTGTTTTTCTTCCTGCACAGGTAGCTGGTTTAATAAGCATATCCCGCATTAATTTATTGATTAAAAAATGGTAGAAAAGAATAGGCCTATGAGCTGGAGCAAAATGATTTGAAAGAACTACAGCAAAGTAACTGGAGGAAAAAAATTGTGGCTGCTCTGTTTGGTATTAGGCAGCTCCAAGGATGCTACTTCTCAGTCCCAAAGACAGTAAGGTTTTGTGATACTAGAAAAGATAGTAAGTCCAGGTCAGAGCTGGGACAGTAATAACCCTTCTTCATAACCTGACTGCACCCTTCCATGTTAACATACTGTGAACTGAGCACAAGTGACAAAACCAATCCATCATTGCACCACCAACACAAAGAAGAATAGAGAGGTTAACAGAAATTGATGACATCCCCGCTTGAATTTTACACTGATTCGGCCAGCTTTACGATTGAAACAGACAAAGATTTATAGTCCGAGCTAGGACGCTAGCTCTCCTTGATTGCCTTGATTTTTTTTTTTTATGTGCTTCTGCATATTTATTTCCAAGCTCATCACGGGCTTGTATCATTAGAATGCTGATTTGATTTTACATTCCAAGAGGAGTAGACATTATGCAGCCATTTGCATGATGTGAGAGAAATCACCATAACGGTTTGTGATATCAGCGACCAAAATGATAGCTAATGTTCACCTGCATAAGCAGGATTGTGCAATATTTTTTTTGAAATTCAGATTTTTCCCTTTTACTTCTCTCTCTGAAAAAAAAAAATAAAAAAAAGATTAAAAAAAAAAAAAAAAGAAAAGGAGGGAATTATTCCATATCCTGTGGATGAGAAATTGTGTTTTGTCATGCCTCCGAGGGCTACAGTGGTATTGAGCTTTTATGAATTCGTTTGATATCAGGGCTGAGCGTTACGAGTTCCAACACAAATTTTTTTCCCCATGACATTATTACTGAAAGCTTTTATCAGTTCATTGTGACAAAAAATTGATTATTATCCTTGACATTTGATGGATAGCTTTCATAAAAGTACATTTTTGTTTTGGTTTGGGTTTTTTGTGTAAGTCTGTAAAGTTTTCTTAGGAAGGTTCTATTTTCTGGAGAGAGAAAAAAAAAAAATCAAGAAACAGCCACTTACTCCATGGAGTATTCTTGTATTACTGCTATCTGTGAAAAAGTTGGAAGTGAAGTGACAGTGCTGCTTCCTTACAGCTTCTTCCAATGAAATACTAGGAAAACGTACATTCACACAGCTTAGAGGTAAATTTCCATTAGTAATATAGCTGTTCCAAAGATACCTGAACAGGGGATTTTGAAGTGTTTGAGACAGAGGCATTAATAGCCACTGTGTAGTTAAGGTTAATTCAGGCCTTTGTCTTTGCCAGATTCTAATACCTCTTTGGAGTTGTTATATTTTAAACAAACGTTCAGCAGGTGTCTGACAGAAGAACAAAGCTACCTTTAAATAGTTTAACTCTTGTTTATTGCATTCTAGCAACAAGAAGCTATAGGACTCAACTCATTCTGAGCAACGCCAGGAGCTGAAGCTAATGGTGATTCAATTACGGTCCCTCACAAATGGGAATATTCACCTCTGTGTGTGCATTAGTGTTGATGGGAGCTCTGTGCTTGCCTTGGGAGGAGAATATACTTTAAAAGAATGTGGCAGAACTGTTTTCTTCTGGAGGAGCAGGAAATGGCTGCTTTCCCTGGTTGCCATTCTCAATGACGGATTCGTAGGAGTCTTCCCAGGGACCCTCGCTGTAACAAAAGGTGGGAGGATAGTGAGTTTTAGAGAAATTTGTGAAGACAGAAAGTCAGCCAGAGGCCAGACCAGCCATTCACTAGAGAAAGCGGGCTTTAGAGAAGATAAGATTAGTTATAGGAACAGATTTTAACCTTTTGAAGCAAATGCTGTTAAGTGTCAGATCAATTAAGAAAAAAAAGTAAAAGAGTTTTCTGAACTGTGTGCCAGTTCCAGACATTTGGTGGTTCTTGAGATCAGGGAAGTCAGCAGTGAACAGAAAAAAGATAATTTAGCCTTGATGTTGCTATCGCACAGATGCCAAAGCGATTCCTGGTGAGAAGCCTCAGTCCATCATATAACCTGCAATACGTGCCCTGTACAGAAAGAAGTGATTAAATGGCTGCAGTTGTCTTAATTTCCTCCACTCGAATTTCCACCTCTCTCCATCCCCCACAAGCATGTCCTGGGGGCAGGTTCTGGGGCAAGTTTACCCAACAGGGACAATATAAATGTCAGTAATGCTGTAGGAAAGGAAGAATCCTCCAGTGTATACTTCGCATCTGTTCTTAGAAAGGAGACTGATGTTTAAGAAAACAATGAAACAGGTTTTGTTGCAGTAGTACTGAGAGGAAAGTAACAAAACAATGGGTTTAAGAAATAAAATAAGCTAACTACAATGAAATATTTCATACATAAGTCGCAAAAATATCAGACTGATGGATAAATCTTGGAAGACTGAAAAAAACTCTGGGACGCTGGAAAAAACTGGTTGTTGTGCCACTGTTTAAGAAGGACAAATACTACACTCAACTGTCAGCTGGTTAAATGGATGTAGAGCAACAAAGTCAAGTTGATAGGAGGTGAAATCAATGAAGAATTAAAATAACGACAATATACACTCTGTCAACCAACACAACTTGATGAAAAAAATTTACAAACTTACTCTTTTTGATTGAGTTTATGATTTTATTGGCAAAGATTTTGGTAAAGCATTTGACTTTATTATGACTTAAAAATACTACAGATAGTGAATTCATTAAAACCTTTCTATACTGACAGATTTTAAAGAGGAATTCTAATGAAAAAATGATCATTTTTTTTTTTCTTATTGGCTTCCTTCTGGTCTGATTCAAGTCACAATCTGACCAATGATGTGCAAAATGACATAAAATCAGTCTTGTTAATATTTACATATACAAAAACAACAATACGGTAAATAATGAGAAAGAAGGCTGATGAACAGCCTGGATATTAAAGTGAACTGGACTTGCCTGAGTAAGATTTATTTTAACTTTCCAATGGCAATATTAGATATCTAGGAATCAAGACGGCAAGTCACAATTTCGTTCTGAAAGAGAAACTAATTTTAAAAAGGAAACTCATAAGGAGTTGGAAATTTCAAAGGATTCGTATGATGTGGCAAAACATACAATCAGAAAGCTGAGAAAGCCAACATCAGTCTGATCTGTGGCCACAAAGATTAAGAAGTTGATGATTAAGCAGTGGAATAACCTGTTTAAGGATCTTATGGCTTCTCCACCTTTTGGTGTTTAACTCAAAATAAAAAGTTTTGAAAAGATATGTTCTGTCTTTTGTCTTGGTTTTTCAAACCAAAAAGGTTGGGTTTTAACAGTTCCCTCCACTGCTGAGTTTAAATTATCTATGAATTGTCAGCTTCATCAAAAGAAAATTAAAAATATATAACTACCTGTCTATGAGCTTCATAAATAAAGAGGACTGCATAAACTGAAATCTCCAAATCAGGCACCGAAGCCACACAACAAGGTACTACTAGAGTGCCTAAGTGCCAGTTTCAAGGCCAAAGTAAATGTATGCAAGAGCTTCGGAGAATTCTTGTATGAAATGTTGTCACTCACCTGTTGTATTTTAAAAAGTTTTTGGTTGTTTTCTTCTTTCTCCTGATAGGACATTAGGATTTTATCTGCAGTTTTCAGAAGAGAGGAAAAAGCATATTGTCTACTACTTTTCCTGCGTTAAAGTAATTTTCACACTCCAAAAACAGAAAGTACTACTGTTGAGCATAAAACCTTGGCTCCATTTGTCTATGCACTTGCTCCATGTGACTTCTTTCAGTGACTGGATTGTAGATACCTGGTGGGTTCGCTTTGGCCAACAGCCAGGCTCCCATCCAGCCGCTCCCTCCCTCCATCTGCTTAGCAGGATTGGGGAGGGGGGTAGGGTGGGTGGGCAAACAGGATAAGAAACTTCATGGGTTGGGATTGAGGCAGTGAGATTTCCTACCAGTTACTGTCACTGACAAAACAGACTAAACCTGAGGAAAATTAATTTACTTTTTTTTTTTTTTTTTTTTTTTTTTGCCAATTAAGATAAATTTGGGTAGTGAGAAACAAAATGCAAACATTAAAACAAGACCTTTCCTCCCCCATCTCTGCCCAGAGGGGCTAGCCCCACAGTGCTCCTACTGCCAGAGCCTGGCCACAGCCACACAGTACAATGTAGTATAACAAATCCTAGTCTAAGAAATTATTAGAAATAGTGAAAGGACAACATTTAAGTTGCATGTTGCTGTTTCTTTTATATTTTCTGTTAATTGGTAGGAATCACCCCAGCTAATTTTTTGCAGAAGAATAGCCTTTTAACCAAACTTGACGGGCATGATTCTCCTTCTATTTATATATTAACATTCAAACCCTAATTTAAAAAAAAGGCTGATTTTAGCTTTATAAAACCAAAATTTGATTGGATTGTTCATTTGGTTTGTTTTAACCCTCTCACAATATGCTGAAAGATCCTGGTTTTATTTAATTTCTATCGCAATGACTGCAGTGAAACTGATAAAACAAAGAGAACTCTGGTTTGGTTCTAGATAGCATTTTCTTTAAACTGCTAAATCGTTGCTGTATATATTCCATTGAATATTGTAGGGTACAACATTAGATTCTTGGCTGGATCTTCCTGTCAGCAATCAATTAGTTGTAATGACTGTAGTAAGAAACTAATGTACTATCCATATTAGAAATGTGCAGAGGCTGGAATATCTGCAGTATAAAGGCTTTTGGGGAATTTTAAAATTTGTCTGCCAGCAGGAATGTTTTCATGGAAAAGAAAATGCTGGTAGAGCAAAGAAGGGGACGCTGGGTCATTCACATGTCTTGCTTCAGAAAATTAGAAGTGTTTGTTTAGATTTCAATTTTTGAGCCTTTGTTATATTAGAGCACTTGTCATTCTGTTATGATTGTAATTTGACAAATTATTTCTAATTGAAAAGCCAATTTCCACCAAAAAAATGAAATGTATAAAATAATGCAAAACCCAGCCATTTCAAAACTGTCAGAAATTTTCCTTACATTTGCAAGTGAAATCCTACAAAAATCAATCCCATTCCACAAAACATTTCTGCTTTGATAGTAATATTTCCCAGTGAACTGTAAATCCATCAATGTTTCTCTAAATGCTTCTAATCCTACTCTCACAAATTTCTGTATTCTTTATTATGAGTTGCCAGTTTGGTTCATTTTGCATACAAAATACTAAGCTTAACAAGTACGTTTTAGAATTAGGTGTAAACACAGAAGCAAACAGAATAATTTACTTATTTCCAAAGAAAAGTGGGATTTTTAGTTGGAAGACATTTAGACAAGGATTTCAGGATAAATTAGCTAGTTCAATGAATTTAAGAATATCATGTGTTGACAACATGACATTACTTTACACTTAGTTTGATTTCTGTGCAGACCAGAAGCAAGCACAGGTAGCAAGATGCCAACAGCCTGAAATATTGGTAGTATTTTCTGTGAGAAGAATAATGGATTTATTCTCACGAATAAAAGTAAATCAAGTTTCAACTGTGAAGTTGGAGGCTATCCTGAGAGAAAGAATAACAGACTAAAAATAAATTGTTCTTCATTGTTGTGAGTGAATTATGCACATTACTCCAAACAGATTTTGTTGAGGTGATTTAGCCATAATCCACTTGTTTTGTGCTTGCATGCCTAAATTTTATGTCATATGTAAAAAGATGGATAAAAGACTACTTCTGAGATATAAATATGCATATGCAAAGCCAAGTACAGTAAGATTGAATCATCTCCATATATTCTGTAACAGGAAAATAAAAAGATGACAGGGAGCATCAAATTAACTTATTTTACTAGCTTCTTCTTCAAACACATTTTAAAAAGTGCAAAACAGTGTAATTTCTTGTGGCATGCTACTCCCTGTGTTGCTATTAAGCTATCCAGGTGATGCCCTCTTGGGAATCCACTCTGAACAGAGGCCTAATTCAAGACTGGATCACAACATCTGCACCAGATAGAATTTGTCATCTTCAGTCTTCAAGCCCATTGGCTGTTGCTTAGCAACTGGTCAATCTCACAGAGTATTTGCCATGACAAATTAGTAGCGTTGTTACCATGACAACCAGCTTTGTTACTTAATTAAATTGATTTGAATCAGAATTGGCTTTCGGGGAAACAAGTGTGTTGAGTGAAGTAGTAAACACGAGCTTGCAGCTAACCATTCATGCTTTGATGTAGTAGTCCCTAAAATCAACACCATCAGGATGAAATCCACAATCAAGTCCGGAAATCACTGTGGACAGATTTGCTCAAGATTTTCATTTCCTTTTCCAGATTTTTAGAGAGCTCTGGATATATTCAGCAATGGTCCAAAAAAAAAAAAAAAAAAAAAAAAACCAAAACCCAAAAAACATCTCTCAGGAAAAAGAACCAAAACCGAACCCAAACCCCAGGATGCTCCAGTTTCCTGACTGATGCTAGTTCTTTGATAGTGTAAGTAGGGAATGTAGTGCTCTTTAGCAACCAGTTGTGGAGCCATGTTGCACCATCACTGGAAATTGCTGCACAGCTTCAGACAGAAAAAGGAAGAGAAATCAGATTATGTGGGGTAAAGAGCTAGGAATGGAATTTCTTTACATTCTTTCTGCTTCTACTCCAGAGGCATTTTGACCGCTACCATGGAAGTCTTAGTGTTTGCTATAATATATGGCTCTGCCTGTCTTGGGGAAGTAGGGAAATCCCATCTTTTGATACTTAGGGCCCAAACATCGCAAAGTTAAAGTAAGGCAAGCTAGAAATACAGATTTCACACTACCGGCAAATTTATTTTAACAGAAACACCTACACGCTTTTTAATTATGTTTCCCACCCTTCTTATCCTCTTTGCAGACTGACAGAAGCACAAGATTAACATATTTATATCTTACATATATTGAATGAATGAATCCTAGACATTAAGTATGAGTACAGCTGTTGCAGACTTCAGATACACAATCTCACAGTTTTCCAGTTTATCTCTATTTTATCACTGATAATGTATGGGGGGCTGCTCTTGCTGTCCTTCCTGATCTTCTTGCATATTTAACTGTACAATTCAAGTTGTATTTCCCTTATAAAATATTAAATTAATTGCTTGGAATGATTTGAGATTTCTCATTATCTGCGACTGATTTAAAGCTCGAATGTGCTGTTTTGCATGGATGTTCCAAAGCTTAAGACTATGTAAACAATAAATGGGAAACATCAACCAAGTGGTGACTCACATGGGAAACTGTAAATTGTACAAATTCTAAATTGCAAGGTGCTGTGTGGCCTTGCTACATTGCTTGAGTGCTATCTGTAATTCACACTGCTATCATTAGAATATGCAGACAGCCTACTGAATCTCTCTGAAGTAGATTTTTATTTCTTTAGATTTTATTAGCAGAGCGTCACTTTTGTAATGCACTTGTTTTGAAAGTTTGTCTTTGTTGAGAAGCTTCTGGAAAAATAAATCATTTAAAAGAAAGAAGAAACATTTACATATGTACTGCTAGCAAAACCAGCTAAGACTATCTTTCACACCTCTGAATGAATTCAGACAAAGCGCGTTTCTCCTTAAATACTTCTCACAGAACTTAGTAATTGTGAAACCTGATTTACAGCAATGTACACAAAAGTTCCAAATACTTTGATGTTTTCTCCTGCTAAATATTATGCATTATATGTATTATGCTGATACAGTGATTTAATCTTCAAAAATCCTGTAGAAATATCAGATTGTCCTTCTTATTGTAAGAGCAGAATTAATAATAGGAACTGACATGTTTGTTATACAGAGAGGGAAACTGCAGAGGAAAAATTAAGTCATTGTCAAAGCTTCAGAACTCAGGATCACTGTTCACATCTGCCACAAACATCAGTGTTAGGCTTCAAGTTTGACCAGCTAAAATTGCCATAGAAAAAAGTATTTCTACAAGTTGATTTCCAAATATTTTTTTTTTCATTAAAACTCCCTTATATTTTTTGTGGGGCTATAACTAGAGGAAAAAATAAACTATTAGGAGAAAAAGAAATTTTAATAAGTGTCTGGCTTTTTATGTATTTCTTTTGTATTTTTTTAACTCTGACCGTTGAAACAATATATTTTCAGAAATAAGTTGTTTTCTAAAAAATAGCTATCAATGTTAATAATAGAGAAGTCTGTAAGAATGAAAATGGAGAGAAAGAGTGGAGTAATAGTATATTCAAGGGGTACATGCGAGTCTGAAACAGGGTGATGTTTCAGACAGTCCACAAGTTGGACAGGTAATTGGGAGAAGCTGAAAAGCCATGCACAAGAAGTCCGAAACAGGACTGTTTGGAAAAAAAGAAGAGGTATTATCTATTTTCATACATCAGTGAAGTGAGCAGAGGGGCAATAACTCACCTGCTGCATGGCTTTCTGATTATTTCAGTCACCAACAGCAATCAGTGTCATCCAATTAAGGTATAGTTTTGAGCAAGGGTAGTCATTTCTCTCCAGATAAAAGGAATAGAAACATCAGCAGGTTTTAGCCGTTTAAAAGGAAAAGGCAGCAATATTGTAAATACTTAGACTCCTTCCTAAGAGTATTTGGCCTTCAGAGACCATGAATTAGACTAAATATTAGGAGATTAACAAAGATGCAAATTTAGTAATTGAGGAACCTGCATAGATATCATTCACCACTGCGTGGGGATTCTGGGTGCAGGTACTGAGTGGAGAACGACACAGGGTTTAAACACACAGTTTCATTACTGTAACTTCTCCTACAACATAGACGGAGGAGTATTTGCACCACAGCCCTGTTGCATTGAGTGATGCAACTAGCCTTCTGGCTGAAAAGCAGCTGTACAACGGCTGAAGCGGAGTCCTTCCCCTCTGCAGCCAACTCACAACACAAGGGCTGAGGTCAGCCCAAGGGTGACTCAAGCAGACAAACTGTCTGATCGCTCAGCCTGATTAATTATGCTACTAGCCCTCGGGCAAAGCGGGCAGATACTTACTAAACATTGTCCATTCCTGTTTCAGTAGGTTTGTTAAATAGTCAGTGAAAATGCTTTAACTTGGCTTAGGCACAGCTAATGGATGTCACAGTTTTATAATATTCTACTCGCTGTTAGAATGTTCTGGGACTAAGTTAAAGCAGGAATTTATAAGTATGGCACACTGTTTTCAGTAGTTTGTCATCACTTATTACCCTTCTCAGCCCCTCTAAAGGAATAAAAGGATTGGGGCATGTTTTTCTCTTCAAGGTGAGTGAGCGTTACTACATTGAAGATGAATGCTTCAAGATCCTTCTGTAATGATTAACTTCATATTCCAAGCAAGAAACTTTTCTCTTTTGGAAATGCTTTAATATGCTTCTGGAGCTGACTATCCTCTTCTGATTCACTGTAGGAAATGATGTGTTACTGATATTTTCCCTACCCACGCCTTAGGATTAAAGTTACAATTGAGCAATTGAAAGCATGTCCCTTCTCTCCTCCATGAGCGGTGACAGATCTGAACCACACAAATATAAACAGATGCAGCAGGACTAATTCTGATCTTTCTTAAAACTAGGTAGTTCTAGTATAGTTTCAGGGAATCAGCACTACAAAGCGTCAAAATTCTTATCATGAACACAAACTCCTATTGAACTAGGCACTGTACAAATACAGAGTGAAATGTTGCACAGTTACAAGTCAAAGATAAGGATATTGGTCATATAAGTAAAGGAAAAACAAGAAAACAATGACACATTAGTAGTCAATAGCAGTCCTAAAAGTTAGTAAATGTCATTAAAGGTAAATGAGATATAATAAATAGGGAGGAATACATTTGCAAGTAAGAGCATCATGGTTTAAGTCATAGGCTATGTTAAAATGTAATAATGCACATTTTAACAAATCATAGAATCCCAACTGTAGAAATTGGGATAGGATATAAAAGCTGACAACAGTTTTAACTGTGGATGGATAAGAAAGGTTGTGTCTCAGATAAATTATGTAGAGAGTTTTTGGATGTGAGGACTAAGGATCTGTCAGAGATGATCCAAGTTACAAGCCTGAGTGACATGCAAGATGATGATGAATTTGATCAACAAAAGAAGAAAGAGTAGAGAATTGCTTTTTTTTAGGTCTGTGAAGACAAGCAAACCCGAGGTAATACTTAGAACAGTCTAAATGAATGAGGTGACCAAGACCTGTGATGTAAAGGAAAAGAGGAGCAAGACAAGCGGTACCACCGTAAAAAGCTGAAAGTGCACGTGAAACAATGAAGCAGAGAAAAGGTGAAAGGGAGGATCAGAGGAAACAGGAAAACAAGAAAGAGAATCTCAGAAGGCTGGAGAAGGCAAGACTTCAAGCGTGGGACTGATTATGCTGATGAGATGAGCATGGTTTCTAATTCTGATCGTTGACTAAGAATCCTTAACGGCTTTGGTGACAATTGTTTCAGCTGAGAGGAGGATTTTCCAGTGAGGGCAGAGGTAGGAATGAGAATAGAGAAATCCCAGGTGCATGGTGTGGTAGTTTCTTTGAAAATCTGAGAAGAAAAAAGGAAATTAACACCTAAAGCATTACTGGAAAAGAAAGAGACATCATTAATGGTCTTTCTAAGATGAGAAAAGCAAAGTCGTGTTTGTATACTAAGAGAAAAAACAGAGAGAGAAGCCACAAAAAGTCATGGAGAATATGACAAAGAAGTGAAGAGATTCTTTAGGAAAAACTAACCAGTAAAAACTCATGGGAGAAGGAAGAAAAAGATTGATATGGGAAAATCATATAGTTATTCCAATATTAAATTAGAAACTAATGACACGGTTATTGCCTGATAAGGAATTTTTAATTGCTTTTCTTTTTTCTAGAATGTATATGGAAAATCATGGCAGCTTTGTAAATACCTGGATGCCTATGAAGAGCTTACTAGAAAATTTTAGTGGCATAAGTCAGAACATAACTGACCGGGAATTTATTAGAACAAGTTTATGAAGAAGGTATAACAGTGTAAGAGAAAGCTCAGCCTAGCTCAGGTCTAAGTCTTGACTGGAGAATCAGCAAGAATCTGGAAAACTGACTATCCTTCTCATAAGCCTTCACCAATTAAGTATTTTATTTAATTTTACTGATCCTTCTACTATCCTCTAAAGTTAAGGAAAGAAAAAATTGTGCTGATATCAAAATGACATGTTGCTAGGTTACAAATTCCATTTCCTACTCCCATTTCTTATTTGTAATATAATCTCACAGTAATGCACACACACACACATAGATATGTAAATACATATGCATGTGTATATACACATGACGCTATAAAGGTACCTTGCAAAATCTACAAATAGATATCGTATTTACCAAGGAAGTAAATATAGCTGAGAAGACCTATAGTAGAAGTTTGTAATTTCTTAATGAACTTCAAAACTGTATGTCTTTTTCTCATTCTTTACAAAATACTTAATAAATATTACATTACATCAAGAAAATACATCTGAGGGCATATTTTCTTAACAGAGCAAAACAAAGGACAAAATTAAGGTTGAATGCATGACACTAAAAGGAAAGGTGTTGAGTGATGGCAGATTATATTGCAGTTAGGAAAAGATGCCTGTTTTCATTCACAGCATCACAAGGCTGAAAATGACCTCAAGAGGTCAGCAAGTCCATCCCCTTGCCCTAAGGCAAAACCAACTATACCTATGTCATTACTGACAGTTGCTTGTCTAATCTCCTCTTAAAGACCTGTAATGATGGAGATTCCACAGCTCCCAGACTTTTCCCAGTGCTTCCCTAGGCTTTCTGTTAGAAGACATTTCATGATGTCTGACTGTTCTTTGTCCCAATTAAGCCTATGGCATCTTGGTCTGGTCAGAGGGGCATCTATTCATTTGCCTATGCTTTTATAATTTTTCTTCTTCAAAAATATATTCTTAAGAATAAATTTGATATGGGGCATTAATTTGATGTCAGGATGGGACAGAAAATATTTGTTAAAACACGTTGTGTCTCTACAGTTATTTTAATTAATTATTTGAAGGTGGGAGCCTAAAGGTGAGGGAAGGGTGAGGGACTGATTCATAGGACAATTCTTTTCCCCCTTTACATTCATTGAAAATGATCAGTTGTAGGAACGTAGTTAGTGTACATTCAGAAGGGAACTAATGAAGGCAGTACACTGTTATACGAAATGTAACATTTCAAAGCATCAGGGAGAGGACTTTGTTTTATCCTGAGATCTGTATCCAATTCTCCAGCTGATACAAATCACTGCCCACTGGCAAACACAGAAGCAGAGAGCAAAGAGCACCCTGAGGAAGTGTTACATTTCGCTGTTGCAGACAACCAAAAGTCTAGCGGTGGTGACCTCACGCTTGACTTTTGGGATTCCTGTGGCTGTAATTAACATCACAGAGCTTTCAGGTAGCACACAGCTTCTGAGCAGTGGCTCGGGAATCACTCATTTATAAAACACAATGACTTTGTAAATAGCTACCCTAAATATGGAGGCACTGAAGCAGCCTAAAAACATTTTCTCTTCCTTTGTTTTTTTTCTGTCCGGAGTCTGGTGCCAACCGAAGTCTTCACCTGATTCTTGACAATTCATTGATGATAAGAAAAATTTGATCAAGGAACTTCAGAAGTCACATTTTTAACAGGAAATTACACAACATGAAACTGCAGTAGCAATAGTAATTACAGAACATAAAAATGTAAAAAGTGAAAATATTTCTAGCAAACCCTTCCCTCTCTCATTAAGACAAGAAAAATAAAATCAATCTCAAAAAAAAAAAAAAAGTAAAATATTTTTGTCCAGTCATCTCTAATTAAAATATTGGGAGGAAGTTCATACTTGTATCCAATCTCTTTGCAGCTGGGTGACCTGACCCTGATCAAAGACTTTCAGTAGGTTTCTATAAAATTCTTGCATATCTATTTGTTTTGATCCTTTTTCAATTCAGCCATGCCCAGATACAAAAGTCTGTCTATTGGATGCACTTACGGGTTTGCACTATATATCAAGGAGGTTTCAAAAGCTGATTCTTTTTCCAGATGAACACTTCGTGCTTTTGTGTCATTTTCTTCAGCTACTTTGCACCCTAAGTCCTTCTGCTCTATATGAAAACAATGTCAATACAATGAATCCCTATAAAAATGTTTCATTTAATGAAAATTAGGGTACAGCTTGAATTTGGTGATCTCTCATTTACAAAGCATCAGACTTGGCACCCCTGTGTAAGTAGGAGAGGAAGAGAAAGGAGCAATATGAGAAAAAAGGATTGTGCCTGGGGAGTGGGATACTTTAGCTGGTGCCACTAACATTCGCTCTCCAAACATTTTCTTACTGAGCCTAGACAGAGCACTTGGGGCAGTTTTCTCACAGCCTAGAAGGCCCACAATCTAGCCTGATTTTTTTTCCCCTGCACAATCTATATACCACAATCTAATCTAGTATAGCCAACAAGATTTACTGTCATGTTTAGAATGTGTTTTAAATAGTGATTTACCATCTCTTAAAATAAATGTTGTTTGTAGCAGTCTGTGGTTTAGTTTTGTTTTCCCTATCTGCCATGAGGATCCCATTTTCCCTTTAGTATGCTGACAACACAACTTTGTTAAGGCTGGTTGGTTCCATTTGCATTGGACATCTCTTCTGCATATAGATTGATGAGTTTAATCAGCAAATCAGGAGAAAGACTTGGACATCAATCAGTGTCAGTTTTCTTTCTTTCTGATTTCTGATTTGCTACTTTTAGTTATCAATGCAATAAAATGATGCCAATTTAAGATAAAAACTAGGAAATAATGCAAAGTTAGTATAAAATTGTCAACAGGCCCAGGAGCTCTACTGCATTATGATCACTGATATTTTGAAAAAGAGACACCATATTTAACAGCCAGGACCAATGATTAATCCATTGTTCAGAGTTCAGTAAAGAAAACATTTAGTAGTGCACTGATTAAACAATATCATAGTGTCTTTCGGCTTATTAGTAAGACAAAAATATTCCTATGCATTTCCATGGACTCCTAATGAACAGAAAGGACAATTTGTGCCTCAAAAAACAGCCTCTTCTAGATAAATGAGACAATACCTTGAGATGTTTCAGGTACACTGGCATTACCATTTCATACTGCCAGTGTACCTGAAACATCTCGAAGTATTGTCTCATGTATCTATTTTCACAATAAACTCAGGGAGTAGGAAATTTTTTTTCGTCACTTCAGGGACAATAGTGGTCACGTAAGGCATAGCGAAACTGAAGGCTAGACCCCCAAGATCTGCATGCTCATATCACACTTTTAGAAGCTAATTCTGACCAAGTTAAATAGGAATAGGGTTCCCAAATTCCTCTAAGTATCTGGATCTAATTGACTTGTTCAAGATCCTGTGAAGGCAATAAATCAAACTAGACCCCCAGGCTAATTCCAAGCATTGCACTGTTCTTCCTCTGACGGAAAATACCATCTATTTTAAAGACCTTTGCCAATAGCAGATTGTTTTCCTGACTGCAAAGGGAATGGAGCTAGTATTTCCTTATTGCTAGACCACCTTTATTGTCACACTCTGGGATAAGAAGAAATGGGAGTACTCCTCCCATACCTACAGCTTAGAGATGGAGGGGTAAGGGAACTGGGAGAGAGATCACTCCACCTCATGCCCTAGCATGGCCATGTAGTTTTGGTCCACAATATGGGCCTAATTAAGGAATTAGACTAGCATCCTTTTTTACAGGACTTTAGACTGAAAAACAGTGCAGTTAGACCAATTATGCCTCTACCTCGTAATATGGTAAAAAGTATCAGCTCAAAAGCCAGCCACCCAAGAAGATAAAATGTCTCATATAATTACACCTCTTGAAGTATGTTTCTGCTTTTATAAATGCTACTACATGTTAATGGAGATTTTTCTTTAGTTTACATGCTAGAAGTCTGTGGTTTTGAAGCAGTAAGCCCTAAGATTCCTTCCTCAGTACTGAATGTTTCTAATTTAGTTATTTACAACATTTTCATTATAAGTGGCAATCATACATATATTTGTAACATCAAGTTCATTTTATTTTTTTTCAATATATGACCAAACAGTGTTGCCAGAAATATCTAAAGAAATATCCATTTGATTTTAATTTCTATGAAGGCAATCAGAAAATCACAGAATAGAATCACAGAATCCTGTGGTCAGATATGATTAAAATGGAAACCATTTACCTCACATTTTAATTCATACTGCAGTCTGCAATGTGGCACAGGCCGAACATCTACCATCTTTTTTGCCTCACATTTTGTAGAATAATTTTTCAAAATTAACATTCCTTTTTTTTTTTTAATTCTGACTGATACATCCATTGAGAATAGTAAAGACAATGATTATGAAATAATGATGTTCATGAAATTATGTATCTGCACAAACCTGATGTACTGCCTTGTAGATTTCTTATGTTTATGTGTTTAAACATGTATACACATATACAAATGTGGATAGGTAGATGTATGTATATGTATTGATATGTGCATATAAAAATGCACATATTTATATATACATATACATATAGAAGTCTACCCAAAACAGTTTAGTCCTACATGTATTTCAATACATTTGTTTCATAGAGTGGGAGAAGATCCAACTGGGCCTTATTTAAGAGTTATGTGATCATTCTAGTCTGGAAAGAAAACGATATGATTATGTATACCAAAGAAGCAAAAACAGAAGAACAAAGGCAACCCATCTCAAATGACAGAAAATTAGCTAGCTACCCATGGCGATAACAGCGACTGGAGGAATTCCTGCCTATCCAAATGGCAGGTAGCTAGGTTTTGGTATAGCGATGCCTGGTGTACACAGAAAGCCTGCAGACAGGATTCAGAGGTTTCCGTCCTCCCAGAAGAGGCTTGAAAACATGCTGAAATATAAGTCCACAGGACCAATCCTGTCTAAACCAGATTTCCCAGAGTAGCCACTGTATTCCATGTGAGTTTATTTACCACCTCTGTAGCAACAGCAGAGTAAGATTGGAAGTAATGAATGCAAAATTATTTGACGATGATTTGAAAATATATTCGATGTGATGATACCACCGCACCTAACAGAGTAATAGTTCTCCACGTGCTCTGAATTCTACCTCCCAGCACCCATCAGGGTTGCTTGACAGCTTTCAAGCCACCAAATTATATCATATATTGAGGCTGTGCTTTGCTATCTTTTTCTACTCCTTTTCTCCTAGAAACAAATCCAGACAGATGCTTAGGGCTCCCTTCTACAGGCACTGAGCATCACAAAGGCACTTAGTGTCATTTGAGATGTCCTAGAACATTCCGGCCCAGCTTCAGCTGCCACTTCAGAACGACACAGGTCTCCCGTAGGTGCGGCATCATATCTGACAGCTGTATGTGGATTCCTTAAGGTGTGTCAAGCAATACTTGATGCCAGTGCATAGAAAGCTGAATCAAACCCTCCCAGAGACAACCTGCCATAACAAGTCTTGCCACCCCAGGCAGGTACCTCAGGCAGCCAAATACAAAAGGTTGTCCCTGGAGAGGTGGGGCTGGCCCCTGCAAAGCCTGCACCGCTAAGGCTTTTATCACCATGCACAGGGAGGTGGGCAGACCAAGGCTGGCTGCCTGGATCTGCCATCGCCGTGTGGAACCCTTGGACTGCCACCATACGTCTCATGTTGTGGTTGCCTTTTCTGAATGTCTTTGCAGTCAATCCACTGCTCAAGGGAAAGATTTTCCCTTTTCCCCCAGAGCCTGCTGTGGAGACACCTATCACCCAGGTTATTCAAACTGGCTCCAGGGTCCTGTTTAAAAACAATCTGCTGCCTAACACATCGGGCTGGCTGTATTTGTACCAACATGCAACTTGGAACAAAGGAAAAAAGCAGAAACTGCAAGGGAGGTTATGTTCTTATTTTAAGGTAAGCTCATATTGAGCAAGCAGGATCCAAACTCCTTGACTTGTATGGTCATATTTACAATTAGCTGTAATAACTGAGAAAAGACAGTTGTCCTGGAACTGAATATGCGGGAACACCTGATCACACGAACACAGAAGCTAAAGAAACCTCCAGGGACCCACACACAGTTTTCACACCTCCCCGATTAGTGACTGGAGACAGGCCCTTTTGCTTGTGATGGATTAATCAAACCTTCTCTCAGCCTCTAATTGGATGACAATCAGGTTTTCAGGATATGCTGAATGGGGGAAAAATTCTCCTTCCCTTATATTTTATATGTCTTTCATTTCTGGCCCAGCTGTCTTCTTTCTTTTTCTTTTTTTTTTTTTTTTTTCTTTGTACCTTTGTACCTTTTTTATGTGATTCATTTACTTTGTTACAGTTTCTCCTCCTTTAAATGAGCTGCATATTTTCACCCAGCATTACTAACTTCCATCAGTTTTCCACCGAAGACACAACCTTTTCTTATTATAACAGCACAGCTTGCAAAGTGATAGCTAGGCATCAGATTGTGTCAGCATTCCCATTACAACCCTCCATTTTCCAGGAGTCATTTTTAGTGTGGCCACAGAAATTTGTTCAGGACTTACTTCTGCTATCTAGCTCTTGTTCAAAAAGTGAATTTCCTTCTCCTACACCCATCAAAAAAAAAATCCATTTGACTGCTTTTAAACCCCAGGAATATAAACAAAGCAGCACAGGGGAGAATGTGACAAAGGCCAAGGTTATGTCAGTGTTTGGCCAGTACCTTTCCTGCCTCGGTACTTACTAATATTAGAGACTTTATCCTCCCTCATAGTGCCCATGAATCTAGCCAAAAGAGCTGCATAACATTCTCTATAAATTAATATGTAAGGAACCGCTGAGATCAATTTGCTTCACAGAAGAATTTAAGCTCTTGAATTTTTATACACACTTTCTAGGGATCCCCATTTAACTTTTCATCCTAGTTCACCAAAGTCAGCTGAAGATGAAAGTATCTTTAATTCCATTTCCTAGACTTTGTTCAGTAATTTAAATTTAATGTTGAGTTTGGGTGTTTGGGTTTTTTTGTTTCATTGGTTCTCATTTTTTTGTTTCCTCCATTGATTGTTGATGATTTGGATCCAACTTTATACTATTACCTTTATTCAAGGAAGATGTTTCTTTTTTATTTTCCCTCAATAACATTCTTATAAACCCTTAAAGTATCCATCTCCCTCATTAACTGATTTTTAACAAATATCAACACTCTTCTTTCAAGAGGAAACAAGATGAAGGTATTCCCAGAATTATTTTTACTCTTTCAGAATTAGTAACTACACTGAACAAATTTGCTGAATGAACTGTGATTTCACAGTCATGCAAAATCACTTCTACTCACTTTCACATTCTATTACAGATGAGCAAACTCTGTGAAGAGAAAGTCCATGTAATTGTATGTGTGTTATTTATTTTGTGCTAATTTGTCCTAGGAGGGCAGAGGCATGTAAACAGTGGTGCCTCTGACTGTTGAAGTCTGCCTATACAGAATCTATCTGTAATACACTGTTCTAGGTCACGTGCCAGATTCTAGGAATTTTCTCTGTCCAATGAACTATTTCTTTCAGTGAAAGCCCCTTGTACCAGCTCCTGACCCCTCACATGTGAAGCATTAATACCATGCTCACACTGCCTCTCTCACCTAGAGGTCTACCTGGGTCGGCTCCATCCTTTAAACCAAATTCTATTTTCTCTCCAACACCCTGTTAGATGTAAACATCATGTCCTTGTCTTTAAGGCTTCACCTAACCATGCTCCTCTCTTTTTCTGACCAGCCTTTTAAGGTTATTTTTATACTGACACTTTAACTGTACATGTTTCTTCACAATTACAAAGGAAAATCATTAAACACCTTTTTTCCCACTTTGAACTCTTATTTGGTCACTTAGCTCTGAACTGATGCTTGCTAGAGTTTCCCAGCTAACAGGTAGACTGCAGTGATCAGTTGACTCCTGATTACCTCCCACAGTTCCCCCCATAAACATGTGAATCTTCCCATAAGCTGGCTTTGAAAGAACCCTTGTGTGCCATTAGGAATGTTGCACTAGGAAGACCAAATTCTTCACCCTATTCTTCTGCTCCACCTATACATTTCACCAATGAATGACATATGACATTACTTTCTTGAACCGATCTGTAACATCATTTCAAATGTCTGTATTCACACCCATGTGAGAACCCATTTCTTTTTTGCTACCTGCAAGCACTAGCTGATAATTGCTTGTGTGTAGATCATCCTACATGAAAATAGGTTAATAAGCCAATTGTGTTATTAAAACTTATAAGTTAATGAGTATAATAATTATCCTGACCACTACGGTTGTATGTTGCACTCATCTAGACTTCTTTAATTGTTTAGGCTGTTGACTCTATGAGACAAGGATCTTTCTTTTGAATGTGGTGAGAGTATATCCAGAAGGCTGTAAGCCATAGTTTACAAAACTTTAATTATCATAGCTTATCTTGATAATAAAAGGGAAATTGTCCTAAACTAAGTTCTTATTTTCAACAACCCAATGATTTTTTTTTTTTATGTGAACATTGCAGCAAGCCTCTTTTTTGGCTTTATATCTAGTACTTGTCACTTTAGAAATCGCTTCTGAAACAAACCAATAAAAACTAATTTGTATTTTCTGATTTTTAATTTTCCACTTAAGCTTAGCTTTTCAATGTCTTAAAGTGATTTGCTGTTTTCAGCTTAATACCTAAATGCACCTGGAATTATTACTGTAATTCCTTACAATATTGTTCAAGTGCCTTTAGAAATTGTTGTTAGTTTGTTGTCTGTGGATAACTCTTTATTTTAAATCAAAATTTAAAGTCTTCCCTTAGACCTACTTCCAGAGATCATTCAACGGCAGGGTGATGGAAAGTAGGAAGCAAATTTAAGTGACAGAAAGATAAATGCAATGATGTAAATTTAGACCTCTTCAGGTCCCAAACATTTCCTACAGATTCCAGTGTTGCTCCAGCTTTACTGCAGCATGCATAAGAGCAGATTTAAGAGGTGGTGCCTGTAAGTTGAATTATTTGAGGAAATGATGATGGATTTTTAACTATGGTACAAAATCCGAGACTACCGAGCAAATAACCATAGCTGAAAGTTTAAAAGTCTTAGTTCTTGTGTAACCAGGGGTTATTGGAGAAGAATGTAGCAGTTTCCAGACAGGAAAAGATGACCACTGAGAAGCTGTGCTTTGAGATGATCCACATTAGGGTGGTCAGGGGAACCTTTTACATATTGATGGTTAACGGAAGAATGAATGACCAGTTTCTGGCCTCCCAAGGTGCCACAGGTCATCTTCCTCTGCTGTTATATTTGCAGAACACCATCTTGGACTCAGAATTATCTAAAGCCATAATTTGACTTCATCTCCCACATTCCCAGGTGTAGCCTTCAGGGTATTTGCCATAGGTTATTCTCATATTATATTCCTTTGCTTCTGAAGTTGACCTTTTAGTCAATTTTTACTCCATCTTCCTTAGCAGCTTTGCACATCTATAACACCTTTCCTCCAAAGGTCTCAAAGTGCATTATAGCCATCAATAAAATAGAGGTGAGATTTTCAAGGGCATGAAGGGCACTTACAATAATTCCTCCACCTGGTTTTCAATGAGACCTGAGCGTTTATCTTTCACTTTTATATTTTTGAATATTTCTCTTTAACACACCCCACAAGGATGTTAAGAAGTTAAGCGTTATTTCCATTTTACAAAAGGGGAAACTGAGGCACAACTGCAGATAATGGTCTAGGTGAGGTTCATGGCTGCACTTTCCTGGAAGGGAACCTAAGGTGGTCAAGTCTTGGGCTGCTATCTTGACTGCTGGAGTACCCTTCCAGAAAAATTTTCCCATTTCCTTCTGTTACTTCAATTCAGATTGTCTGTGACCTGAAAAGAAAGCACCCTTCTTTAAAACTGTTCCAGCTTCTTCAAGCCCATTCTAGGCTCTTAGATTTATTTTAAAAGCAAACTCCATAGAATGTACCCCCAGAGCCTGGAGCAAGATTTTTTTTTCAGCTGTTCTGGTCTATTGGGTTCATATGTATTCAGGGCTTCAGGCATTTTTGTAGCCAGTTGATTAAATATATATTTAGAATTTTTTAATATGCATATTAATTACCCAATAGACTAGAATGACTCTTTAGGAGCAATTTCTGCCTATTGTGTAAAAGCATTATAAAAACCCTTATGAAAAATATTGACTGCACATGCTTAAATGCTTCTCTTCTCCCTATGCTGGCCCCCTTCCCTGCTCCCTAACATATCAAAAACAAGTTGTATCATATCCTGGATTAATCATTGGATGAATTTCCATTATTGTATTACATGGATGCAAAATCTCATCTTAAATTGGAATTTTTTCCCTCTAGACCACAAACCGGCAAATCTCCCCCAGTGAAGATTGCTACAGGATCAGAACCATCACAAAGTAGCAGGTAGCAAATCCATCGTTCCTGTTGTTGTTGCTCTCTAGAAGAGGATAGCCGGGGAGACGTGGGGGAAGGGGGGGAGGGAGAGAGATCTGGAGAAGAGGCAAAGAAAGAATTTATACTGTCTTCTTTCCCCAGCCCTCTCACTCCTTCCAAAAAGCTCTGGACTCGGTAGTGCATGGTCTCACATCACCCGACGGGTACATGACTCTACGCGCAGCCCTTCCTGTCAAACTCCAGGAATATTCTTATGCTGCATCCTTCCTGACTTCCCAAACGTTGAAATCCTGTTTTCTCACACTCCTGGTAGCCCTGTATGAGTCTGAAGATGTGTGCTAATGTTTTGGAGGCAGTGTTTTACAAATTGAGAGCCATTAAGATGAGGAAAGGAGGCTGGTTGCAGAAAAGCAAAATAGGATTGCCTAGATCCTTGCAGGCACACTTCTGTTCTTTATAGCATTACTGAAGACGCAACAATGAACAGGATCATCTCATCTGGGTCTCCCTGTGCCCATTTAGAAGACCATCATATGGAGATGATAATGCAGCATAGATCATTCAGGACTTACCCCATTTCCTGTTAGATGACAGGAGGAAGACCCCAGCCCTTTACACTAATTTTTTTGGATCCAATTCCTAATCTTACTTCTCCAGCTATATTTTTGCGTATCAAAGGGAATTGCTTTGATGAGATGTGAATGACACTTAGCCACTCACAGCTTTAAAATGAGGTGCTGTGTAGCTCCTCTTGGTAAACTAGTGAGGCATGCTGGGTTCTTGTCTCAAACCAGGCTCCTGACATTTAAGAGTTAAGTCCTGCCTGCTGGTTTACACAAGTTTACAGCAATTCCTCAACTGCCTGATCTGTTGGAAAAGCTTCAAAATGAATCCTGTGTTGTTTTAAAGCCCTCCTGTCTCTTTCCTGAGGGCAATGGGCAGAGCAGCACACCATTCCTTAATACTGACTGTAAAAGCTGCACCCCAGCAAGTCAAGTATCAAGGAAGATAAATGCTCTGTTAACCTGTGCTGCTGTTATTAAAGGAACGCAGCTGAAGTGTGCACTGATGGACCATGAAATCTGAGGAGAGCCACAAGCCACTCAAGGTGAGAAATATGTGCTGGGAGGTCACACAGTATCTTTGATGTTTCTGTGAAATTATCACACCGTAAACTGACAGACTAAAATATTAGATTTTGACCTTTTAAGTCAATCATATCACTTTTTATCTTGAAGATCTTTCATTTGCAACTTGGTCACATATCAGAAAGTTTAACGTCCTTTTCGTGGTAAAAAACAGGTGCAAGCAAACCCTCTGGGAAAGGGTGAGCTATGAAAGCCATTCGTAATCTTGTACCCTTGTCACACTATCTCACTTTAAATGTGGTATATATGTGTTAAGTTAAAGCATAAATAATACCACTTGTACATCTGCCTAAAAAACTCAGAGAAGATACTATGCACTGTGTTTTTCACAGGCATGTTCATGTTTGAAGTGCAAACTGAAGCCCACAATGAAAGACACTGAATCCTCAATAAACAATCGCCAACACAAAATCTCAAATAAACATGAAATCCAGCAAGCCACTAATATGAGCACAGAACAGGAGTAGGCAAGTGAATTACCTTTTCTTTGCCTGGACTCCACTTGCACTCACTGGTTGGAAAACACTGGAAATTCTGATTAACATTTCACTTTTCTTTAACTAAGGTGAAGATTGTTAAGCATGTCCTCCTATGTCCTCTAAAGAACAATAAGTGAAAAGTGTCTTCAGCATGCCAAATCCCTATCTGCAGTACTAGTAACATTGTCAACGTGATGGTCCAAGGTTACAAACAAAATTTAAAATATCTGTACTCTAAATTCACATATTTCACAGGAGAAAGGAATTAGCTCATTATGTAGACAAGATAAAGACACTAGACCTGCTGGAAAAAAAGGGCTGCTGAATACAAATTCCTTTAGGGAAAATGAGTATCCACCATTATTATGGGGTCTTATAAGAAATGGCCAGTTTCTTTTCCTATGAATACCCAGCAGGAAGATTATCAGCAGCTGGTGAAATGCATATGAGAATGATACCTCTGTACAATCATCACCTCAGCCACTGATCTGCTCCATAACTCTCACCAGCATTTTTTCCCTGCTCCTTGACAGAATGAAGTTGTAAGACTTCAGTTGCTGTAAGATGGAAATTCTTTGATCATGAAACAAGCCAGAGCTCAGTGGCTTAGAATTCACTTATTCTATGATGAGTCATTGACTCCACAGACAAGGAACATTTATCTCAAAACAGACCCTGTATTCACAATCTGTATCATAATGCCAAGCTGTGATGTCCAGGTAAGCAGAATGATACTATACATGTTGTCATTTTTCTCAGATATCCTAGCATTTTAAGGACCCTTTAGCCTCTGAATTACATGTGAAATTACACAAATTCCATCTTGGAATAAAATCTTGGACTTGGAGTGAAATAAAACAAAAATATTTTGTGTTGATTGTTTTGGGCAACTAAAGATGAAAAAAATGTAATATAGATTTCATTTATAGCGTGGATTTGACAGTTACAGTACAATTAAAAATACTGAAAGGTCAAGAGAGGAGTCGAGTGAGGACAAGCAAAGTGAAGTGAACCAAAAAGAACAGATCTTATGAAAGTTAACACAGCCCTGAAAAGTTTTTCTAGCAAGCTAGGTTTTTTTCTGATGAATACTATAACTCAGAGAAAACTTCTGGTCAGCTCTTCTGAAGATGGTGAAGCTGTTCTTCTTTATTTTTATTTATAGAAAAGAATAAGTATTTCAGATGCTAGCTTTCATTCAAGAGTGGGAAGAAATGATCAATGTGTTGATACTTTGATCAGTCTCTGTGTTGGGTAGGATGACATATAGGAATGACAGCAAATAATATTTAGTGGACACCAGAATTCACTGTTGTACTCTCCCATGGGACACGTGTACTACAGGTGAGAATTCTACAGCACTGTCTCACAGGGCTAATCAACCCAGGATGCACAATGAGGTACTTCGGTTTGGTTTGAGGTTAGCATCACATATTGTGTAAATTTGTGAGCTAATTAGTTGTGCCCGTATTATTTTAAAACCATTTGAACTTTGACCAGCTACTCAATAGCCACTGTTGATCATTCTTTCTTCCTTTCTCCAGTTCAAGTCTCCTTCACCTTCTGTGGCTTGCGGGCTGGAACACCCCCACATTATTTAGACAAATATCTGCTTTTCATAAGTTGCACAAGAAAGGTCACTTCCCATCCTCATTTGAATTTTCATTCACGTCTTGCAGCATTAAATGCCTTCTCACTCATACATGATTCATAGCTGCCCACAGGACAGTCCTGAGTTTTCACAACTTCCACTGAGTGATTGCCAGTGCACTGGGACCGTGTGACAACGTGAAGTGGTAGATTGTCCTTTCCCAACAGGTTTGCAGCTCCCGCTCAGCAGCAGCGCTTCTGTCAGTCGCAGCAGGGGAAGGTGAAAGTCAGCTGCTGTGGAGAAAAAGGCTGGGCTGCAGGGAAGCGTGCTGCCGGCGTGAGCACGCTGCCAGAGAAAGCAATTGCCTGGCTTATGGAAAATGCAGGGAGCCAAAAGTCATGGAAGGAGGGGCTGAGGCACCAAGTTAGGCACAGGAAAAGGAATAACTAGATAGGAAAAGAAATAACCAGAATTTAGGGAGATTGAGATGAGACGAAGGAGGAAAGGGGAATTGCAGCCCCCAGGTATTTTATGCCATTTAAAGAAACTGAGAGATGACCAAAATGTTTGTTGGCTTACATTTTTAGGTCCAAAAAACCTTAGGTTAGCCCCAAAAAAGCTTAGGGTAGCCTTGTTACCTTATAAATTCAGAACACACCTGCATTATGGAATAGTTCCCCATTAAGGCAAATAAAGTTGTCTATCCAATTATGAAATAAGGCACTCAGAAGCACAGGTACTTTTGAAAATTGTGGCCAGTCAAGTTGTTGCAGTGTCCCATCAGGTTTGACATTGAGGCAAGGTCCCTGGGAAGGCAGGCAGCTACGTTGTCCCTAGGTGTGAGACACGCATGGGACTTGTCAGTCTGACTCAGAACTGGATGAGCATTGTTACGCGTGAGGAGTGTTGGACCTTCTTCTCATAAGCACAAGTCTCAGTGTGAAATGAGTAACACCACTTTTTCACTTTGAGGCAGCAGCTTCAGGCATCAAGCATGGGCCCAACTACATTGGCCACAGGAACATTTACACAGACCTTGCTGTTAAAAAAAAACTCAGAGAAGAAAAAATAAACAACCTCTACTAGTGAATTCTTTCCAATAGCTGAAAAGAAAATTCATTGTCTCTCCCAACCCACAGGTAATGTGTGGTTGGAAAAAAAAGACTTTAGGTAATGTGTGGTTGGAAAAAAAAGACTTTAATGGTAGTTGGCATTGTATTGTCCACCTGATGTGAGCTCAGGGACAGCAAGTCTGAGGCCTTTTTATTTTGAGTTTGCTTTTACCTTTCAAGAATAGGATCTTAGGTGCTGCAGTCATAGATCCTGGGAAATAAAGCTAGTGATGAAGAAACCTGAAAGCCCATCTGTTACATACAGATGTCACATATTGTACAGAGATGAGAGGCTTTGCAGGGTGTACGTTTTTCTTTTAAACTGGTGGGAGGAGTTTCTTATAATTGAGAACAGATGGGAAAAAGATGGGAAAAGTACCCAAATCATCCTCCTTACTGTCATTCCTCAAGAAACACGGTTTATTCTTTGCATGTTATTCACTTACCTGGGTCTCTACCTGACCGTGTATTGTCCACCATTTAATAGCATCAGATTTTTACAGAAACATCCTGTTTTAAGAGACATGAGAAACTGTAAATGCACCACGCAAGGTGCATCAGCACAGTTGCACAGGAAGTGAGCTCTAGCACACGTTACAAAGCAACTGATCCACCCAAAGGCGGCAAACCTTACAAATTATTTGTGTATTACTTTAAGCAAAACTATGTGTACTAATGTTAGCCTCTCAAAAGTGGCCTTAGCTTGGTGCAGAGGGCAATAAGAATGGAATCAAGTTTAAAAGAGAACATCTTGGGTTTTCAGGCTGTTTCCTGGTGGACTTCTGTCCCCATTGCAAAACTGCAAAAAAGCACAATCTCATTTAACAGTACTGTGCAAATAATTGTCATTGCACCTGTGTCTGGTTTGTCAGAGATTATTGCAGAGACAGAAGAGCAACTTCTGACTCTAATCTCAGACATTCCTTCTGTTCAAACATTTGGGTTTCAGCAAAATTACCCCAGCTTATCTTGTGCTACATCAGGCCCAAGAGCTGTCATTTAGGAGTGCTGGAATAGATATCTGTGTTAAGAGAAAAATGCATCAAGCTCAAAGGCTGGGTTAATAGATGGGTGAGGTAGTAAGTGTACAGTAATTCAGGAATGTGCAAACTTAAAACAATTCTGTCTCCCTCTCTCTCTCTCTCTTTTTTTTTTTTTTTTCAAGCACAGTTTCCTGCCCTTTTCAGTGTAAAATAGCCAAAGCAAATCTATGCTGTCCAAGTACAATCCACATGTGAAAACTGGACAGTTAAGTAGTTTTCCAATGGATCAGCTGCTTGCCCACACTAAGGTACACACACACACACACACACACACAAGTTATGGGTTCATGACTATATTGTGCAGTTAGCTGATGGAAGGTGGGACACTGGAATGAGCTATTGTCATCTCCTTCTGCCATCAGTGCCACCTTCTCTAGCTGCACTGAGGGCCAAGACACACATGGGTCCTCATGTTTCAAGACATACTGGTGTGCATTGGCAAGCATAGAAAGCACCCCATCACAGCCATACCACAAGGAGCCGTGCTAGACTTGCTGCTGGATGGTTCCCTTTGCACCGCTTACATCAGCTGAAAATAATCATCTTTAATCCAAACAGGAAATGGTTTGCTCACACCACCACAGCCAGCATGCAGGGCAGGGTGTTCCTGTCAGAACAGAGCTCAACAACAAGGTTCAAAATATAGATAGAGGAAAAGATACGGTGCATCACCTCAGGTGCAAACATATGTGTCAAAAAAAAAGAGCAGATGATGAGACTAGTTAATCAGAAAGTCTGTCACTTGCGCAAATGTGGCCATAATCACTTCATGCTCTTTTTGTTCACCTGTTTTAAACCAGGTTTGCAGCCTTCCAGCCTGTGTCCTCTACTTCTTTGTCTTCTACTTCTGCAGCAGCGCTGTTCTGTTGCAGTATGGATTTGGAGGCGCATACTATGGAGGAAGATCAGTAAATGACCATCTGCAAGTCAGTCAAGACATCATTATTAGCAAATGACCCTTAAACAGTGTATCTAGGAGTGGAGTTTATCGGCAAATTTTCAATGCTTATCTGAGTTTCCCAAATAGTCTTCAGGAGTCACCAAGTGCAGCCCTTTTTCAGGACGCCTACTGCATAGTCTACTAAACATGCCCCATACAGACATGTCCCTGTTGTGACACAGGCTGACTGGGAAGATGAAGGTCCGAACTCTCAGTTCATTCTCATTTCAGTGTGATTAGCTGCTCTGTTATTCAGGGCTGTGTGCATATAATGATTTAAACATTCTATTAATGAGCAGAATAAAGAAACCCATTTTTTTGAGAAACTGAGACACTTAAATACCTGTGCAGGTACAAGGCTATTGAAATTGCCAGTGTGAGCTTTAGGTTCTTTAGCTACTTTTCTACTTTGTAAATCATCCTGAACACCTTCTGCGTCTTTTAACTCTGAAGAACCTTTAAAAATGTCTCTCTAAGCTACTTCAGAATTAGGAGATCATAACCCCCTGAATGCACAGGCTCCCAGGCTCTTAGGTACTCGTGCAATTGTACTCCCTCTCAAAACTGTGGGTGTTCTGATAATCTAAAGGACAAACATCTCTGCTTTCCACGAAGCACAACCAAAATAGTTAAGGTCCCTGACTAAGAAACTTTTCTTCCTATTAATAAAGAACTGACTCAAAGCTTCTCTATGTCATGCTGTCTGACCACATTCATTGTCAGTTATATTCCTGGAAGAAAGTGAGTTTCAGCTGCACATTTAGTGTGGAGAGCACAACTGCAATAACTCACTGCATCATCAAAACACTTCAGCAAGGTTTAAAGATGTCTGTTTTCATACACTAAGTTAGGGATCCCCATTTTTCCCATCTTCATTAATTCCATGTTAAACTTGTTAAAACATTTTATAGTTCTGTGGGAATTGCCAGGGTTCATATTTCATCAGGTTCTAAACTGTTTTGTTGACTTTTATTGTAACTTTTGAGTCTTCTTTACCTCAAGAAAGATTGATAAAAATGGTCTGAAGCTAAATTTTAATAGCAAATTGATCTGTATTTCCCCTTCTAGACCTAATAATTATATTCACACAAGATTAGAGAGAAAACTGTCCTTACATGGCAATTTTGGCATTGGCTATTCCATATTTTCTTTTTTTCCCCTATAATATTTTGTTTTGTCAAAGATGTTTTTAAAAGTTCCTTCTCTAGCTAGGATGAATTTTCAGATTTTTTTGTTTGTGAGAAAGAGAATAAAGTAAAAATGCTGAGAGGATACCGAATAGAATTCAGATTATGCAGAGAACAAATAATTGCTTGATTCAATTTTTCCAGCAGTCATATGAAATAATTTTTATTTCAGGTTTACAGTCTGGCTTGAAATTCTGTGGTCTTTGGAGGCAATTTATTTGTATGTATTTTCTTGTCTATGCTTCAAGAGAACCCTGTTTCTTCAAATTTTCATTAATTCTGGAAATTTTATTCCCCCCTTAATAATTTGCCTTCTTCTATATCATAGAACGCTGCCACCCACCACCATCCCACCACCCAGAAGCCACTGAACCTCTGGATGGTGAACATGAACCAAACTGCAAAATACAGTTTCTATTTACAATGGTAACTTTTCAATAGTAGGATTTTTTTGTTTTGTTTTGTTTTATAGGCTTCCTTATTGAATAGTTTGACCTATTTTAATTACTAATTTGTTTAATTATCACTTGTATGGGGTTTGGTTCTAATGAGAAATTTAATACTAGTTTACTCATGTTTAATGATGAAATATGGATATCTGGATGACAATGTTGATGTAAGTATATTTATTAAATGTCAATGGAACCTAATGATGACTATTTTATTTGGCAATGTGAAAATACTTTCTTTTTTTAAATGTAGAAACAGCAGGTTTTTACATTTGCTGGGGTTTGGGTTTTTTACGTAGGGACCTCTTGTGAATGTCATAGTTTTAAGCTTAAATGAATTTTGTATTTTAAATGGAATTTTAAATATACAAATGCAGTAACATAGTTGCAGAGGTGGCTGAAAATAGCAAATACTTTTTAGCAATTTTTCAAAAAAATGAATCTCCTACTTTTCATACACATTGACATTCCAATTACACTTTTGGAACATTTTCAAATTTTAGAAAACTTCCTATCAGCTTTTGTATTAGTTGACATCAAAAAAGTGAGTTAAATTTTGCTAGGTTTTGATTCTATGTCACTATAGTGTACATATAAATATGTAAAAGATATACATATTTTAAATCAAATTTAAAATAACCATCTTTTTAATCCCATATTTTGAAATTTTAGCTATTTTGTTTAGTAACAGTACATGTCTCAGAAGGCGTGATTTTTGAGGTGTATCCAGAACCATAAGGACCTTATTTGAGAAATCCAAAACTATGAGACATTTGGGCAAATCTTAGCCGAGCCACTAACCTCTTTCAAGTCAAAAAAGAAACATCCTGTAGTTACATCACTTGTCACATTTTTTTCTGAACTCAGTGAATAACGTTTTACACATTTGGTGCAGAGTATTCACGCAGTAAATATCTTTGTCAGAATATCTTCTCTATGCACACACATTTTCTCAGAGCTGACTATTGTTTAAATGTGGAATACCAAACGCAATCTAATTTAGAGCCCAGAAAGAAACTGAACAGAATAACACTGAGTGTTTTGTAATGCAATAAGCAGAGGCACCAAAACAATATATTACCACTGCAAGCTTTAGACATAGGCAAAACAGTTGCTTTTTCGTTTCCCACACAGAAAGAGCCGGAGGTTGGCTCTGCTGGAGCAGTGCTGCTCCGTCCCTACAGCTCACTGCTCAGAGGCTGCCAGAGGATGGAGACTGGGGGGCAGGCAGAGTGGAGTGTCATGTTGGAAGAGGTACCAAAAAATAAATTGTAAGGGGGAGAAGGATGCTGGAGGGAATGCTTGCAAAGCAACAGAGATATGTAGCTGTGAGAAGGGAAGGGAGGGGAGGGGAAAGAGGGGAAAGAGGAGCAGAATCCTGTGCTCCGAAAGGCAGGAAGGCTGCTAGGAGATGTGAACCTGAAGGAGGCAAAGAGAGAGGAGGAGATAGACCCTTGCTGGCACAGACACACCTCCAAAACTTCAATAACTCTCCACAATCTCTTGGTCTATTTTAACCATTGCAAAACTTTACTTGGTTACCGAGTCAGAATTAATTTTGCAGTCTAAACGGGAAGAAAACATGTGCTTTTTTGTCCCAGCCTTTGGTATGATAGACCCCAGTTTATGCTGCATTGTGAACACCCTGGGAGTAGGTTGCTGCAGCTCAATACCAGCTTTCTCAGCTTACTCTTGGAGTACTCACAGAAACAAAACATTGTTTACCGAGCAAGGAAAACTTCAGGGAGAAAAATCACTGCTAGATGACTTTGACAGTGAATAACCAGCCGGTTTGCTCTCTGATGTCTGCTGTTCTGGGTGGGAACACAGTTTCACCTAAATTGCCTATATTCCCATCTAACTCCCCAAGATCTCACCCATGGATGTTAAGACAAAGGTGTTTATATGCCAACCTGACCAAAAAGGAGTTTGCTCTGATGCAATGATAGGTTCAACAGCAGTTGCAGAGCCTTCCTATAAAAGTGGATTCGCTGATGGACAACATAGTGAAGTATTGAACAAGACAACCAAATAATTAAAGAAGTCTACATGGATTGAGACTAAGTAAAAAACAGAGGATAGTAATTTGAGATTCCTGTTTACCATCTACTCATACCAGAAGGATAAAAAGAATAAGGTAGGGATTACATGAACCAAATGATGAAGCAAAGGCTCAGCTTACGCATATTAAAGCACCTGTGATTTTAAGAAAAGGGGTAAAAAAGCCTATTTACTAGTAAATTGCATGATAATTACTTTCAGTTCTGTATGATTATCTTTCTTTGGTTTTATGATCAAAAAGTTATGTCTATTTAGTTAAATAACTGGCAAGCAAAGTTCTGCTATGTTTTTGTTTATTGAATCAAATGTGATTTTGCAAAAAACAAACAAAAAAAAAAGTGAAGATTTTTAGCCGAAAATTATTATTTTTACTTAGAACTTTTTATAGTTTATCAGAGCATCTCACAAGTGTGAGAACAGTTTCTTGGTCAGGGACCTTAACTATTTTGGTTGTGCCTCATGGAAAGCAGAGATGTTTGTCCTTTAGATTATCAGAACACCCACAGTTTTGAGAGGGAGTACAATTGCATGGGTACCTAAGAGCCTGGGAACCTGCACATTCGGGGTGTTATGATCTCCTAATTCTGAAGTAGCTTAGAGAGAGAAAGATTTTTTTAATAGAGCATATATGAATTGAAAATCAAGGGAACCTGGAGATTAGGAATATAGAACGGGCTTTAAAAAATCAGATGTTCACCTTGACTGATTTTTTACATTAAATCTGAACAATGGAAACAATGAGCATCCATTCTGGCAAAAACTACATCAAGCTGAAGTTAAAACTGAGACTCCCTCTCCACACTGACAAGTAATGTGTTATCACCAGTTTGGCTAACATGACTTAAAACAGGAAAACGTGAAAGAACCTAATTTTGCCACTCCTTAACTAACAGTGATGCACAGCTTAGCCCTGTCAGCTGAAGGAGATATTCCAGTAAAACAGGATTAGTAAAAAGAAATTAAGATATTTTTTTTCTATTAACACATTGCATTTTGGGTTAGACCCAAATAAACAGCAGATCTCTCTCCTAGTTGTACAGGTTTGACACTCATGGTTTTGAAATCAGCCATAACAATTTTTAAATTCAACATACAGTCTTTTCACTATATCAAGTATATCCATTCACGGAAGAGATCTGTGAGAAAGAAAGACCAGCCTAAATAACATAAAGCTTTTCCAGCAGCCTGAGGTCAAGAAGACAATGGACAAAGTAAGTCGAAAAAAGTAGCTTGATTTCTCTGTTATAGCTGGCTGTTATCAGATGTGGGTCTGATAATAATTATGAGATTTATCAAAGAGCAGATTGACATCCTAACAGTCATTATTTTCATTTCATGTCCAGCTGGAAGCCTCTGGAATACATATTGTTAATCTTTTTTCCCATTATCTCTCTCAACTCCATCCTTAAATTATTCAGACCCTATGTATGCTTTTGTGGGAAAATCTTAGCTTCATCTGTATGGCAGATGATACAGACAATTCTTTTGTGCATTTTTTTTTAAACTGGTGTTAAGCCAAACAAATCACAATATTATTATCTATCATCAGCAGTTGGGATAGTAGCTCAGAAAACAGATTTATACTGTAGGTTTTTGTTATTTTGCAGAAGTTGGGCAATAATGTAAAGTTCACCTTCTCATGATGAAAATAAATGTACTTTTTCTTTTCTGCATAACAGTAAGCACCGTGCCTCTTCCTCAAATACTATAGAACATAACACCAAGTATGGGCTTGGCAGAAACTCTATCACTTTTCTCCTGGGCCTCAGGTGGCTGAAATTGGTTTCGATTGTTTACTAGAATACAGTGGTTTTACAGTTACAGGAACATCTACATTCTCAAGTACATCTCCGGTGCTGGTTGGAAGGCAGTCGGGATTGTCTCTCCCTCTGTTGTTTTTTTCATTAGTACTAGTTTTTACAGTTAGCTCTACATGGTCCATAGTAGAAAATATTTATTAATGTTTATAATTAACCTCAAGTACATACTCCAGGCTAACAGGTATTTATTTTCTCCAAAATAGCCATTATTTTTTCAATCATGCACTGATTTTACCTTAAGACTGAATTTTTAAAAAAACAACACAATACTATTTGCAACAGGACAGGGATCTTTGCATTTAGAACAAAAGTGTTTAACCGTTGTTTAAGGCTTAAAATCCTCCTACCTAAAAGGCCTGGGGTCTTTCTGTGTCTGTAAAATAAATTTTATATCTGATAAAGAATGTGGGTTAGGTTGATTGCTTTAGAATTTAAATTAGGAGTTGTTGTGAAGCCTGGGACTTGGTTTTATGAGTGTTCACTGAGGTTTACAAACCCTTTCAGCAAAAGTCATGGCTGGTGAGTGAAACTGTGCCCCTCAGAGCTTCAACCCACTGCTGAGACATGAAGAGCTCTATGAGGCACACAGAAGCATTTAGTAGAAATGTTGCTGGTATTAATTACTACAAGAAAACCAACTTGCATTTTTTAGGTTAGATCGTAAACCCTCCAGCTGCTGAACACATCTATAGGTATCTTCCTACTGCATTTATTTGCCCCCTAAAGTAGCACAATGCTGAGAAAATGGCAAGAATTAAAATGAACTAAAGTAATTTCTTGCATCTGGATGGCAACTGAGAGTCCAGATAAATAAAGTCGTGAGGAGTTTTTAAAAGATTCAGCTTCTGTGGTTGTTTATTCAGCAGCAGTTTAGGCACCAGGCAAACTAATAGTTTCTCTCTAATGCCTTAAATTAAACTACAGACATCACTGACCTCAGGGTAAGGAAGAGACTTTTACCAAACTCACAGACTCCAGAAGTGAAAAGAATTCCTTACTGCTGCTGTGAAGGAGGCTTTATGCCAGAGCGCCATGCTCAACGGGAGTTTCATGAGCAAAGGAGAAGGAAAAAAACCTAGAACCCCATTGCTTCTAATTAGGGATTAATTCTGGTTTATTCGAAGTAGGTTCAAGCCAAAAAGAAAAGGAGAGAAAAAAAAAATTGAAAGGGAAAAAAAGACAGTGAGCTGTTCAAGGACCCCAAGCTTATTAGAGATCCAGATCTGTACTTTGACTCCCCCCTGCACTGCCTATTTCAGCTTTTTCCATCCAGCCTTTAAAGCAATACAAATGAAAAATCTCTTAATTTCCGCAAAGCAGAGCTGTCTTCTAGTATCCCCCAGTTACAGCTGATATATGTGGTAAATGACACCAGAAACCCTGCTACTCAGAGAGGGGTAGAGTTTCTCGGACTCCCCAGCATGTCCCCATCCTCCTGCGATGAAAACTCCAGAGCGGCTGGTGGGATCTGCTGCCTTTGTGTGAGTGAAGCTGAACATCTGCTTCAACCAGGCAGTTTCCTGTGCAGTCCTGCAAGAGCTCTGTAAAACAAGCCCCTCGAAAGGGAGTCAGGCCCACATTTGTAATTTCTATAGATGCAAGATAAGGTGCTCAGATAAGAGCAAAACCTCCTCATGTCGGCTACCCGCTTGGTGTTCTTACATAAGACTGATCCTCTCACTTAACAGTGATGAGAATTTCATCAAGAAAATTTGCTTTTGCTCTGCCAAGTCATGACAACCTCAATTAAAGCTGAGCTGGAGAGTTATTCGGGTGATTACATCAGTCCAACTGGATGTCCTCTTCTCCCTGTTATGGCTCTTTCAGTGCCATTCTCTGTGTATTTGATCTCCCTATCCGGATCTGGGCAGCTGAGAAATGAGATGAAATAAAGAGTAGCTAAAACATTTTGGAAGAATCTGCCCACAATCATGATTTTCATTCCTCATTCATTTTTTAAAGCTGTAAGCAAAACATTCTCTAAACCACATGGCAGTCAGATCCAATTTTGCTACGTCTTTGCTGAAAGCTTGATAATTCTGATGAATGTAACAAAGAAAACACATTATATAAAGCCTATCTGCCTCAGAAAGGTCTGCATTGGTAGTCAAGTGATCTAAATTGTTTTCTCTCAAATCTACCATGAACATCACTTCCTTAATCTTTTCCAGTGCTTAGATACTATGCTTTGGTAGTTCATTTTATAAGTTTCATTCCACAGAGCATTTAATAATACAGAATATTTAGCTTTTAATGAACTATGTATACTGATGTCTAGTGAAATATTGACACTGCAATAGAAAATAACAGGATTTTACCCATTTGTATTTCTTTCTTGTAAACAATCCAGAGAAGCAATGTGATTTATAATGAAAAGTATGAAATGCTAGTCATCAGTTAAAGTATCTGAAAATTTTAATTTCATGTTCATCTTAAAAATTGTAATTATCTAAAATTGAGTGAACCTCAAACTCAAGAAAAGGTGTAAACGACAAATAAGAGAAATTGAAAGAGGGAAACTAAAGAGATTTGCTTCTTTACTGTTCCTCCTTTATTTCTCTTTTTAAGCCTGCTTTCTGAAGGACATGTGACCAGTATGATCAATTTGTCTCTCAGTTCCTGCACAATAACTTTTCTTTAATCCATAGAGGATTTAAAACAAATTGAAAAGAGGAGGTAAAACTTAAAGAGTAATTAAGTTTCTACAACTTTGGTGAAAATTGGTGAATGGCTAGGGGAAACACACAAAAACAAATGCCTCCACTGGAGAAAAAATGAGCAGAACTCGGCTATTACACCTTGTGCCAGCTACAGTCAGACAGACCAGGAACAGGTGAAAACCAGCTAGTCCATCAGGTCATAGAGTTCATACTATTGCATTTATTCCATTGTTACAACAATACACAGTTGCATTTATTACAGGTAGGACTACAGAAATTTTCAGAGTGCAAAGGACATGAATTCATAGGAAAACATGTTTCAGTAGTTCAGCTACTCACAGTTAGTCATCTGTATTCCCAGCACTGCATTTAAAAATTCTTCTATGTTGATAGAAATTGGATTTTTTTTCATTTACCCCAGTGTTTAGGTTTTCATTTGAGCCTCTGTGAGGACAAGATCTGTTTGAAAACTTGCATCCCCAAACCTGAGTTTTTGTCCTTTCTGAGACCTGTCTTTTTCCTTGGTTTGATTGTGATGCTTGAGTATCCTTTTATAAGGAAATTACAAAGCCAAATTAATAAGTGCTTGCAAGTCAGTTGTCTTTGTGGGCATCTGGAAGAGGAAAAGAAAATCTAGTTCTATAACCACGTTTTCAGAAAATATTTTCCTCAGGCAACTCTTTTTCAGAGATCAGATCTGTACAAATGACACAAAGTACAGTAGAAACTTGTAACCACTCAAGTTCTGCAGTTTGATGGGCTTATATTGAGTTATCTTACATAGTTGCTTGAAATAACCATCAGCGGGGCTGGGTGACTAATTAAGTTCATTTTAGATAAGTTGGAGAGGTTCAGCAAAAAGCTGAAGTAATAGTTAAAATACTAAAGAATAAGTCATGCAGTGGAAGGTTCAAGAAGTTCAGTCTGTCTGTTCTATTTAGAAAAGGTTAAAGGGCCATTTGTTCACAATCAGTCATTCCCTTACATGGGAAAAAATAACAAATTAATGTAAAAAAATCCCAAATATATAAAATTTTCTAAAGGATAAGCATTATAGTTACATTATTGAGGCCAGAAATAAAGAAAGTTTTTAAACCGCTGAGATAGTCACTTCACCAAAGATTATGACTGAGGCACCAAATTCTGACCTGCACGCAAGTTAACGGAACTGCCTGACAAGTCAGCCCTGCTAAACTCATGCAGTAACACACTAGAGGTTTAGCATCACTTTATCAGCAATCCCAGGAATATTGTAAGTCCTGAATTTGACTTTGCCACTTTCTTCACAAGCTGTCCACAGGAATCTTCTTTTTACCTTCGCTTCAGATCTACTCCTTACAAAAGATGCATAGCTGATCAACTAAAAGTTTTACCTTTACTTACTTCTGCCAAATAGTCACCAATTAATTTCCCCTGCTCATTTTCCTAGCTTTCATCCTAGCAGTAGTAGAAGGCGCTGCAATAGTCTAGGAAATTCATGCTTATCCACATCCTTTGTAGGTGAACTGTTACTACTGAAATTTAATTTCCTGTCTTCATGAAAAAAAGGTATAACATTCTTAGGAACACTGGTTGGCTGAGACATAAAACCCTAAAGGTGTGTCCACCTTCTAATGCCCTCAATTATTTTTATTTTTTTTTCAGACAGTGATGACCCGAGGTCAGACGATGAAATAAAAAATAAAAATCAACAGTCTGCTATTGCCTCTGCAAATTCACCTTTATGAGGCAAAATAAAAATTGGAATTAACGTGTTTGTTGCCTACACACCTGGTTTTCTCTGAAAAGGCCTTTGGGTTGATTAGTCAACACTTCCAGACAAGATGTTCTCCTCTTATCCTAACCCCTGAGATATTCCATGATTTGGGAATAAATGCTGCTTGGTGAAGCATGGGTCTGCATGAAAGCAAGCACAAAAGGGCAGAAGCACCTCCCTATCTTCCTGACGGCAAAATAATCTAAGTAGCTGGCTTTAAGAGTAAGGAATAGACCATAGCTAGTGTTGCTAGTGGCTTCTCCCAGTCAGAACGAGATTGTTAGGAGCATGAGATTCTAGTTATAGGAAGCAGTTTCTTTAGACTACATATTTTTAGATGCAATTTTTGGACTGCATATATTTATTTTGCCATCATCAGTTATCCTTTTCATGCCCACTCCTTCCTGTACCTGCAAGACACCTGTATCTGCAAGAACATTTCTGCTTCAGGTATAAACATTTTGGCCTGCAATCCCTTAAGCTTTCAGCACATACTACCATTCCCTGAGATGATGAAGAGCAGCATTACAGTTTTGCTCCTGCCACAGTCAGAATTAGGAACAGGACAGGATTTTTCCCTAAAGGTTAATATTCATCCTACCCTATGGTTTCTTTTCCTTTCTCTGAAGCTGCCATCACTAGGTAAGTAGAAGAAGCAGTTTCCATTTGCACTGAAATTCTGCTCTTTGGTAGTTTTACAATAGCAAGAGCAACTGAAAGGCTGTGCAACGCCCAGTGTGGGCAAGTGGGGCTGTCTTCCTTCACTCTGCCATCTCTCTTCAAACATTATCTTTCCTTTTTCCCCATTAAGGAAAACCTGTGTCCTGGGGACAACATAACTTATAAGGCATCTTACTTTCAGGTTTGAAATCCAGAAGGTAAAACCATGACCAGCTCTTATTTTCAGTGTCTCTATCAAGCAGAAACATTATACTAAACTGGAGAGTTGCACTGTTTTGTTGTCAGTATAAATGCCATTATCACTGGCAACATGGTATCGGGGCATCCTAATGTGGAGTTACAAGACTTCCTGCAGAAAAAGAAGCAGATCTCTGGCTGTCGTCTACTTGTTAAGCTATCTACTTCCTCTGTTAAAAACCAACCCATTTCATAATGCCTAATCAGCTCTGACCCCAAATCTCTTACAGATTAAAGGTCCTATACCTGTAAAATGTGCTAACCACCACTCTTCCTGATAAGAGTCCCCAACCAGATGCTTGCCAGATGTCAGGCACTCTGAACAATAAAAAGAACCCTGACTTGCTCTGCTTTTATTCTCTTTCATGAGCAAGCAACCACAAAGAAATGTCTTTTATAGGTATGGAAGTCCAGCTGCGAGGAAGTAGCGCTCAGACTCCCACAATGCTGCTCAAGTGGAAAGACCAGTTTCCCTGTACTACCAGGATAAGGAGGACTGGCCAAGTGGAGAAATACTCCTATACGGTAGTGCTGGGGAATGTGATGAGACAGCACAGAGTGAGAATGGCACTCCCAGACACCCAGAAAGGGTACAGGTGCTCATTAACACACAGGAGCCATCTCTAAAACTTTTAGGCTTGCAATTAGAAATGAGTCCCTATGGAAATATTTCAAAATAGAATTGAAACTGGTTTTAGAACTATAACTAACATGTGTCTTGGCAGGCCCCTGAAGAAAGATTTCTCCCCTTTTGTTTTTCTTCTTCTTAACCTAAAGTTACAAGTGTAGATACATTCTTTCCTGTTTTATGCTCCCTGAACATCTCAAGAGACCTAATTTAAACCCTAGACTGTATTATAGATCCTTCTATGGCCCAGGACCTGGGGGGGTCTGACCCCCCCAAAAGTTCCAGAACACTGGTTTTTACTCCCTTAAGAGGTCTCACTAAAGCTGCTCTGGTTGCACAAGCAATGTCACGCTTGAGTTTAAGGAGGTTTAATACTTTTTCCCAATGGTAAGCATGCATGATGTACTGTGGATCCTAGTAGTAAGCTATATGTTGTGTCACCTCTTTCAATCAACAGCTTTTAAAGGTCAGATTTTTCTTTTGTTATATGTAGCTCAAAGGCTATAACGAGAAATTCTGCATCTCATTTGAGACAATCCTACCCTTCCCATATCATGAGCAGAAGATAGAATCACAGAATGCTTTCAGTTGGAAGAGACTTAAAAGATCACCTACTTCCAAACCCCCTGCCAGATGAGGATAAATTTCTAACTAAAGAAAAATTCATTGTGTTCACATTTTTAACACTAATACTGATTACATTCTTCAGACCATTATATTACTTGTTTGTACAAGTTAGTTAATATTAAAACTCCCCTTCTATAATCTATCTGTTAGCTTCAGAAAATCACATCATATAAAAGAGAATAGGTTCACTTTTATCAGTTCTACAGCTATTTAAAAAGTACTGGCATCTGAGTTTCTGGATGATTAGAAGATTGTTGATTGCATTAATAAAGTAATTTCAAAAACATAGGCTTGAAACAGTATCTTCCATTTAAAATACATTCGTACCCCGTGATAAACACAGAACAGGGAATGTTTCTATGGTTCTAGTTTTCTCACGAATATAACTAAGAGTGTAATGTATCAGTACAAAGCTTAGAAAATGCTTAATAGTGCCATGGATTTACTGCTTTGCTTACGGTTTGGCTTCAGCCACATGCCCTTCTTCAAGGTCTTCTTCCATAAGTATTAGTACAAAGAGCAGACGTGCTCTGTTCAACTCAAGCAGGGGTTCTGCAGGGATAAAACTACCATTAGACATCCTAATGCACATAGTTTAAATCACATACCAAAAAACACAGTTCAGCATAACTATGTAAACTGATGTCCTTTATTAAAATACAGACATGGAAGGACTCTGGAATAGGTAAAGACTAAATTATTCTTCTCACCAGATGAGTGATCCTTTCAAGTCTAGGTTTAAGTTCATCAGCGCAGCAATGGGAGCGAGTCATGCCTGTACAGTACCTCATCTAAAGACAGATAAATCTTCAGAGCTCTGCAGGGAGCCCAGGTGCCATGGTATATTTTATCATCACTCTATAAACCATGCTCTGCGTCCATGCCTTTATAATGAGCACAAGGACATGAAGACGAAGAGCTCTGCTGCATATGCATCATGTAAATCTATCAGTTTCATTGCTAAATTTGAGGAATTCTGCTAAGGTCAGTCTGTGTAGCAGCGTCTCACTGTTTACAGAGATTAAAATTAACTTTCTGTTGTCTTTTATGGAACACAGTATATTCAGATAAGTTTTTATTGTCTGCTATGTTCTGTAATAGAGAAGCATTCCACACAAAAAGTGTGTGGGGGTCCTTCCTTCCTTCCTTCCTTCCTTCCTTCCTTCCTTCCTTCCTTCCTTCCTTCCTTCCTTCCTTCCTTCCTTCCTTCCTCCTCCCTTCCTTCCTTCCTTCCTTTCTTCCTTCCTTCCTTCCTTCCTCCCTTCCTCCCTCCCTTCCTCCCTTACTCCCTCCCTCCCTCTCTTTCCTTCTTTTCTTCCTTTCCTCCTTCTTTACTTCATTCCCTCTTCCCCTCTTTCTTTTTTAGCAATAGAAAATGTTACATACTATGTGTGTGCATATGAAATGTCCAAATATCTCCTAAGCCTGGATATCTCCTCAGCCTTGTCTCTCCTTTGCACAGCCCAATCCTAAACGTGATCCCAAACTGATCAGAGAGTGAGAAACAGCTTACAAAGCACAGGCATTAACAGAAAGATACCAGGGAGGATGAGTTAACAAGTCAGCCTAATCTGAGAGGGAAAAGTCATAACGAAAAAGATACTGTGCCTTTCTGAAATGATGTGTCACGCAGCCTCTCGCGCTGGGGCAGACAGCCTGCCGCACTCCGCGCCGGGTGCTCTGACACCACCTCCGACTGCCGCTGACATCCCCAATGTCACAACTTTTTTAGACTCCATGTGGAAAGCAGTTGATAATTGGAGTTTCTATGGAACTGAAGCTAAAAAAAACCTCCACAAAATGTGGAAAACTGCAGGCAACATTGTTGTCAGGATTTTGGTAATCACTTTGTTTTTAAATGATTAATATTAGTGCTGTGATTTGTATGACAGACGTTACCACATCTTCCAATTATGGCAGGCCAAAAAGCATCATTTCATTTCATAGGAGACACAGCGGGGGGAAGGAGAATGTCCCAGCTATTCCACACTTGGCAAAAAATGATCCCTTTCAAAATCTGCCATGAAAATCTGCTCGTGACTGGAGACCCACACTAGGGTTTGCAGTGGCTTTATCTGTACCAGGCTGGGTGCTGAGGCAGTGGCACAAATCTGTGCATGTGGCCATGATGTCCCCAGCCCAAGCTGGTACCTCTGCAGCTGGTACCTCATGAGCACCATCAGGTTGGAGTCACCACACAAAGAGCTGTGACACTTCTGCAACCAGAATTTAGACATCGGCCCTAGAATCTTAAATCTGACTGAAATTCTCCAACCCAGATTCTTTTAAAAATCTACACATACCTTTTTCAGGTGTGTGTGGTTGTTTCTTTCTATTACAGGTTTCATTTAATGAGAGAGATGAATACCAGAGGCTATGGTAGAAACAGCCTCCTTAGGGTAGCAAGAAATCTTACACTGAAGCTACACCATATTTTACTATCAGACACAGGATTTTAATTTACTTTACTGTTGCTTAAGTGCCCAGGGTCCTGTTCTCAAGGGATTCATTTATTTATTCTACTCAAGGATAACTGAATTCTTTAGTGATATTTTTGCCCTGTGCCCCCTTAGTTAAGTCAAGGTGTTTGCTTTCCTTTGTTTGCTTGTATATCAGCTGATTACTTCTGAATCTCCATCATCTTAGGTCTTTTTGTCCAAATCTTCCTAAAGTATGACTGTCTTCCTGCTGTGTCTGGTAGGAAATAGCGGCTACAAGGCCAAATGAGGTAGGCATGTTGAGAGACGCAGTGAGTGCTGTGCATCAATGTAAGTGTAAAGCTTACTGCAGGAAAATCTGACAACAGGAAAGAAGTGGGTCCTCACCCCGGATTTAAAGGGCTGAACAGTTCCTGACGCCCCAGAGAGCAGGGAGCCCTGGCCCCAGCAATGCAGATCCTCAGGCAGAGCAGGAGCTGGGAAGGCAGGATCGAGGAGTCACAGGGACTTTTGGGGTGGAAAAGAACAATGTTTGGATGCCGTCTGAGAGCTAAGTGGTATCAAAGCACATGACTGGACCCTTTTTGCTTTATCTGAAGTGGCACAATGAGACACAGCCTTGAAAATAAGGAATAGTTTTGAGTAGGTGACAGCCTGAGTTAAGATCCGTTTGCTGATTATAATGAGCCTGTGAAGTACACCTAAAAGAGCCTTGAGAGTACTCCTTAGTTATATTGACTCTCCGCAGTGATTATCTGTTTGTCATCTGTGTCTATTTTGGAAAATTATATTTTAGTTACTGCGAGTTAGTCAGCAGCTTGCACAATAAACAGCTAGTCACAATGAGAGTGTCAGACTCCTACTGGGTCCAGTTACAGAAATGTTTCCACCAACAGGATTTATAAATGAGGCACACAGAAAGCCAGCCTCTTAAACACGGGGCTGTGGTAAGGCTGTTTGGTGCAGCAGCAGCAGGAGCAATTGTTTGGAAAAGGCTGGGCAGTGAGCTGAACTGAACCAGAGTTTTCTCAACAGTTTGAATTCTTTTTAGTTTTGGGGGAGTGGGATCGCTGGTTCAGGAACAACGTGAAGGATTAGTTTTATATCACACAGCTCCAGGGAAAGATAGCGAAATACCAGGGAGGTGGCAATTCGACCCAGCCCTGTTCCCAGGGAAGGCAAGGTCTGTCTTGCTGCTCCATGTGCTCCCAGTACCCAACACCAACACAGTTACGATCCGTGAATCAGTCTTTTCAGAACAGCTGTGATACAAATGAATCATGATAATCTATTCTGGAAAAAAGATATCAATAAAATACCTGCAATATTACTGATCTGGAAGGGATTCATTTGGTCTAGAAGCCAGTGCCACTAGCTTGAGAGGGAAACTGTTTTCCAGGGGCTGAGGGGGGAGAGGGGAAGGAAGGCTGTGCATGTATGTGGATGTATCTTCTGGACAGGGGAGAAGAATGCTCCTAAAAATGAATGACCCAAAGTAATTTTCAGGCAGTCATTTTGTTATTTAACATCCCTCAAAAGTGCAAGGTCTTTCTTATAGATTTCATCTGTGCCACATCCTGTTAATAACACCATCTCATTACCACACTGGTTGGTAACAGCTGCTTGATGCTCATTTAACAGAAACCTTTCAGAACAACAGTATTAGGTTTTCACAGTTGGCTCCGTATGATGCAGGTTAGCAACTTCTTAACTCTGCTTTCTTAGCATAATTACATCATTTAGAATTAGTCACTCACGTTGACCTTTAAATAGAATCAAACATTCGGTTTAGATAGTTGTTTTGTCATTTGCAAACAGCGAGCAGCTGAGAACATTTCTGGCATTGGCTGCCAATGTCGTCGCAAACATGTACAAGTCCGAGTAAAGAGCAACATCTGTACCAGTTACGCCTGTCCTCTGAAAGATCGGGATTCTGGTCAGTGACCACAATGGTTAAGGTACAGTCTCACCCTCCTGTAAGAAGTAGTTTTCATCATTTCATCAGAGACAGACTCAGCATGTTTACAAAAATAATAACTCTGACATACAGCAGATGAAGGGATAAATTCTGCCCTGGAATACCTCTCATCAGTTCTTACAGCTACAGTTTGTACATATGGAGGATGGTAAATCTGAGCCCTGTGTATCAAAGTTCTTTTATCTCAAAAGTTTTCCACAGGCAGAAATCACTCTGACCACCAAGAAAGTTGCCCCACATCTGGGACGGGATTCAGCAGCTGTTTGCATTTTTGTGCTTAGTTACCTGGCTGCACCCTTTTGCAAATGAAAAAGGTTGTTCTGGGGTAACAGAAAGCAGAACGTTGCCTGTAGCTTTTAGCCGCTCCAATCCTCGGCACACATATCCCACACACGGTGGTTTGAGAAAAACAGGAAGAAGCAAGATAAGCCAAAGCCCTGGTGACTACAAAATATACCTTAGTAAGTCCCTAACTGATACTGCCTTTTATCAGATGAAATACCTTAGTATTAATTCCTTTTAATTAAATTCACATTTGATTCTCCAGTGATCTTTGGTGCATATTTATATAGGCACTCTTCACTGCGGTATGGTGCATTCTAAGTTACAGCACTGTTTAAAGCATTTAGATGGGCACTGAAATATGTTACAAAAGCATGAATAAGGGTGTACATTTCTGTTTACAAATACACACAAGCACACTTGTGCACACACAAACACATCAGCATCACATGCAATGCAAGATTAGACACAGAATAGATTTACTGACTGCTAATTTTACTCTCTCAGGACACTTTCTTCCTCTTATAGTATTTAATGTGCTCTTTTATGGACGAGGTCAAGTTGTATAATAGTCTGCTGATAAATTGTAAGGTGCCTGTGAGGCAAATGATCTTTACTAATAATTATCAACTTTTGACACGCAGAAAATATTAATAAAAAGATCATGAGGGTAAGGAATGACATGACAGTGCTGAAAGAGCCATAGCAAAGACTAAGACACATACAAAAGTTTGAATGCTATTTTAAAATTTAAAATTTTGCACAAAGAGGTTTTATGAAGCATTGACTGTTTCCTTTTGTTTTCCAGTCAAAATTTTTACATTTCACATAAATTTTTACACTGTTTTAAAAGAAAAAAAAATATAGGAAGGGACAGGAAAATTGCTTTCAGGTTTGTCTGATACCTGTCTCCAATGGATCAAAATGCATTTAAGACTTTTCTATTACTACAGGATATATTTTTCGCACTGTGAAGGCATAATGAATATTTAAAAATAATAATTAAAAAAGAGATGCATCCTTTCCAAAATAAAACCATGCAACAGTGCAAAAAGTGTGTTTGTTTGGTCACTTAAGGGTGTGAATTAAAAACTGCCATTTTATTCACCCTGCCTTAGCAAGGTATAATCTGTTGATGATATAGACTAACAGTCCTGGCAAACTCTCAGAGAACTATCACGTCTTGACCAGCCTTTCTCGCTATACCATCTCCTACTACAAGCACAAAAGTCCCATTTCCTAGTCTTACAAATAATAGAAAAGAAAAAAATTTGTATTCCTGAACAGCAATATGATAAACTGAGGAATTACATTTCTAATAGCCTGAACAATGAGTCAGTGTTATGTAGAAAGGTTAATCATGGTTAAGGACCATTATTCTGTGGCCAGAAGACCATACTTATCCCCATCGTTTGTGGCTGTTTTTAAAAGGGACTCTATCATAGGCCTGGCTAAAGCCTTATCATTGTGGTTTGTGGTTAGATGGGCTAGCTGAGGCACCAAGCAGAATGTATTTACACACTCAAAAGCAATTTCTGGTGAGATTTCCTTAAAAAAAAAGAAAACAACCACCCAAACCAAAACCCCAGTTAAACCAGCTATTAAAGAAGCAAATGATTCCTAAGATAAAAAACAGTATTTCTGAAGAGAACATTGTCCTTGTTTGGGGATAAGAAAAATCTGGACAAAATATGAAAAATATGAAAATATGATTCAACTCCATTCTTACTTTAGCACACTATCAATTCTGTGGGGCAAAAGAATAAATTAGAAATAGAAAACTAGAAATGTGCAGCAAACCTACAGCTTGGCTATCAGATTTTTTTTGAGAAAATACTTTTTACTGGAAAAATACCAATTTACAAAACTCTTAACATTTTCTCAGTAGTTTATTGAGTTCAGCAAGTCTTTCACCAAGAAAAGGCTTTGCAGGATCAAAAATGAAACTGTAAAAGCTGTCCTACAAAACTGTAGGAATTTGATCTTTTACCTTTTGTATTGGAGACATGGGATTGAATTCCAAATCAAGCAACACAAACTCTTCTGCTGAGGATCTCCTGCGCCTCGAGTGTGTGCCTCATGAAAAGATTCTTTTCTAATATAGGTGGAGACAGAAGGTGAAGTTACTATTTGTGATAAATCCTACAAATGCTTGAATTTTTAATTTTGAAGTACAAAACCTAAATAATTTTTTCCAATTGGGATTCTAGTTTTCTAGTCATCTTTAGCATGTATCTCCCAGCAGAGACTTTTATTAACGCCGAACTATTCCTTCTGAGGACTGTGCCCACACCCTGAAGAGGGGCTTGATTTCTTACTGTGCAAGCAATCAAGTCTGCATCTCAGCACCTGCAATTCAGCTTTCTCCAGGAATTTGTCATCTGTGGTAGTCCTTATCAAGCTGGGCGTTTTAATTTATTTTGCGCTCTTAAATTTGGCTGACTCATATTTAGGTGAACACACATTGCAATACAAATAAATATATAAATAAATAAATCCTGTCAGCCTGGCTTAGCGTTGTTTAATTTACCAGATGAACTTCCTCTGTGTGCGAATGTGCTGGAGGCCCAGATTTTGGAGAAATCAGGGCAATTTCTACCTATAAGAAAATTAGCTCATCCATTTTAGATACCACTGGGGCTTATTCTGGGGGATTTCTGGCATAAATCAAGGCTCTTCACAAGTCCATCAAAACAAACTGAAGCAGTAAGCACTGAAGCAGGTCTTTTTGAACACCTATGCTCAACACTGAGGGCAGTCAAAGTGGTTTCAGGCAGCAGTGTATTCCCAGGGGCTGGAGTAGTTAAAAGAAACCAAGCCTTGCTGCCAGCATGCCCTAGTTGGCTGATTAGCAACCACATAGTCTGCTTTTGTGCTTCTATCATTTCATCTCGCAGCATGTTTTCTGAGGGTGCTGGTCAGTGTTTACCTGTACACTGTGACACTTGGAAAGCATTCCTTTTGTGGTGAGATAATTGTCTATAAATCCCAACTAAATAGTTGGCAAAGAGATTTCTGATAAGCACCTAACAAATTATTTAAGGGATTCCTGGGATCACGTTTAAAAATTCAGAGTAGTGTCGCTATATGTGTTTCACATGGCCAGACACAGTTTGGCATAATAATGCAACTGTGAGAACCTCTTAATCTTTACCTGACAGGATTCAAAACGACTCTATAAGCAGTATGATTATTATTTACAGAACACCGTAGGCATGTGTGGTATATTCATACGCCTCTGTGAACGAGTGCAGGGTGTCCATGCCTCATGGAAATTGCATTCTGTGAAGGAGAGAGAGAGCCTTTTGTTTCAACCTTGTGTAAGGGCTGGCATGTAGCAGCAGCGCTCTAGGAGAAGCCCCGGAGGAATAGTGATGGGACGGTGAGTCAGAGAATTCCCATCTCCTCTCTGTCTCCTAAGGGAGTAATTTGTTTTACTTCTGTACTGATTGCAATTAATTTGCCTTCTCCAACCACTTCCCACTAACCTGCCTGCCCAGTGCACAGATAACAGGGGACTGGGCTCCCAGTCCATTCCCACTGCCTGCTGCTCACCTGCGGATGTTCTCACACATGTACCTGGCACCCCCTGTGGGAAATGGCAGCAGAAGGTGGTGAAGAGGCTACCAGTGGAACCGGATGAGAAAATAGAAGACACTAATGGCAAGAAAGAACATATTTTGCACTTAAAGAATCAGTACTCCAAATGCTCATGTCAGGTCAAGAGAAAACACACACAGGGAGTGCCCTTTCATGAAAGAAAAAGAATGTCCCTGTGAGATGGCCTTATACCCATTTTACAGATGCAGTTCTGTTGCCTGAACTTCCAGGAAGCCTGAGGTTTTAGGCAAAAATGAACAGGTTCCAGCTCTTCTCATCTTTTCCTTGGTTGGAAATGCAGATACAATGGATGTAAATTGGAGATGTGATTGTTCACATGCTGTCTTATTGGTTTTGATAGGTTACATTTTGAAAAGTTGCCCAAGGATGCAAAAAAATAGTCAAAGCTATAGATAATATTGTCCAGGAATCCCTTGATCCCAATTCCCCTAATATTAACTATTACCTAATACTCCCTCTTGTGTTCATTCATATGTTGCTTATGGCTATGTAGAAGGGATGCTCTTCTCCAACACCTTTTAAACTTCTGTGTTTTAATAACATCACAGGAGGTCAATCACTTCTTAGGTGGAGTAAAATGACCCATCCCCAAAGCCTTTGGTTAACTTTAGAATCATGGGAAAGTCAGTAACAGGTCTAGTTCCCTACTCCTGGGCACAGCTAAGGAGACAAGTTGTACACAGTAATGACTCTGGGGTCAGTAGAGGGATGGTGTCCAAAAACTGAAAATGCGTGAATGACAGCACAGGAACAGGATACTGTTTGAAAGGCTAACTTTTATTCTCTAAATTAGCACAGTAAAGGCTATAGAAGAGAAAGACAATCCAGTTTTTTTAGGAAATTATTTATGAAATGTAGATGGGCCTTCAATTGGGAATAGGGCTGGGCAAAATGTTAGCGGTTCTTTGTTCTTGCAGCTGGCCTGTCGAATTACACAGAGCCAGCACAGTAAATAATACTACCATTGTCTGCCTGTGTCAGAGACAGACAGAAGGTACATTTGGATTTGGTCCAAACACCACAAGGGCCACTCATAGCCACAGTGTCCAATTACTGCTTGCTTGACTATAAAATGCACTTCTTTTTTTTTTTTTTTTTTTTTTTTGCTGAGCTAATTTAAGAATTGCAGCTTTTAATGGGGTTTGTATTTGAAGGGGACTGCTGCTCTGGCTTTTGCGTGCAAAAAAAGTTATACACTGCACAGGAAGCAACAAGCACATACACAGTGAAAATAATCAGAATACGGTAATATTAGCAGTAATAACAGTGAGAACAGAGTCAGTGCTTTGCAAAGCAAGAAAAGATCAAGCCCTTCTTGAAATAGCCTTGTGTGAAACATTCAAAAAAACCAACAGGACTACCTTGAACAACGAAACAAGTGCATCTGCTCAGTCACTGCAGATGTGCACATATTGCATAACCTCTTCCAGTCTTTCAAAGAATCATTGACCATAGTTTTGCCACTCTTTAGACAGATACTTTTCTTCAAATTTCAGTTGCACTCATTTTCACTCTCACTGCCAAAAGCTTTGGAGAGCAGTAAACTGTATGAATCATTTTGCCAATGGCCAAAATTCATCTATATTAGAAATAACCTTTTTTTTTTTTTAATGTATTTATAGAAGACTACTCATACTGAAGGAAGATCCCATTGGATTAGGGATGCAGAAGCTTTCCCCTCTACATAAGCACATATCAGGGCTTTGATTTTCTTTGCCTATCTATTAGCTAGAGATAAATTTAGGTCTCCTGTTTAGAGCAATCTGCCTACAGTGCACAAAAGATCAGTAGTTGTCAATGATCTATGAAGACTTACTGTGTTTCTCTCCTCTGCCATGCTGACAAGGTGTTAATTTCCTTCTTGGAATAGCAAGCAAAAAAACCCCAGCAAACTGATAAATTTAGGCGAAACTCATGCAAGGACCACATCGCTTTTTAAGGCTTCCTGCTACCACCATTCCCTCATAGAAGTCTTACAAGTCTTGCATAACAACAATCAATAACAGAATGTGCTTATTCTCTAACTTTAAAATCTTGTTCTATTCTGCGTTTTTATACACACACATGCACACGCCATGAGTGTTCACAGAAGTATTTTCACTCACAGTTGCAGAAGGGTTTTAAAATATGTGCCACAGGTACAGAAACATTATCAATCAAAATGTTAAAGCCTTCATAAGCTCTATGTAGGTGAGTTCATTCTCCTTCTCTTTTATCTTTGGATGTCTTGCAGAGTGCTTCATTTGGAGAAAGACCTAAAAGCCACATTGGGTAACAAGAAGGGATAAAAGGGTAAACCTGTCTGTTCATATTTGCCAGTCTTCAACATGGAGAACACAGCAAGCATTCTGTCAAGGAAAATGAGGATATTCTTTTTTGCTTCTTTGAATCCTCAAAAGATGCATCTTCTTTGTAATAGAAAAGAAGTATCTCAATACTTAAGTCAAAATAGCAAACTTTTCAAAGGCCAGAAACTTGGAGCTGGTCATGCTCCAAGTGAATTGTGTGCTGTAGGATTGTTTGATATGGCATAAAACAGAGAGAACCTGAAAAATTTCATCTTTAAAATGATGGATATGGACAGTCCTTTCTCCACAAAGCAACCTTCAATTATTAACAGCAGGACTTGTGCTCAGCAGAGTAAAAAATCTTCGCACTATCTAGAGTGAAGCTCCCTCCAACAGTCATGGTTGATTCTCTTTCTCTTATCTTACACAGAGGCATTAATTTTTCTCCAGCACACATAAAATTATTCACATAGAGGGAACTCTTCACCTACAGAGAGATATTCACATACACACTGTTAAAGTCAGGTTAAGGATGTCACTTACCCAGACACACACAAAAAAAGAGACATATTCAGTGTTACAGCACCTGCTTGTTCCCTAATTCATGCCTTTGCAAGAAAACATATTGGTCTGTGGGTTACATAAGCTAACATATAACACCAAGACATTTGTGATGCTGTGAGTGAGTACAAAGATTAAGGTTAGTATCCTCATAAATGAGGTTAAAGGGATTACTCTCATGCAACAAGCTGAGAATCCAGCCTTCAAGATTACATGAGAAGTTAGTTTGTCCTCATATTTCATGTCTTTATGGGCCTAAGAGATAACAGAGGATATCTTGTGTTAATTTTATTAATTACAACTCAGGTGAAGCTTGGTGGTTTTTTCAGGTATAATACTCAACAATTCTTGTGTATGGACTGCATGGTAATGTAAATGCCACTCAGTATGTACCAAGTCCATGTAATGTCAAGGACTATAGTACCACAGGGGCTCCTTAGTATGTAAATTATTGACACAATAGAACATAGGAACTCTTTTGAAATCATTATGTTTTATTGTGTCAAGGTCTCATTGAGGACTCCTTAATCTAAGGATTCTTGAGAAGATAAAATCTAATAGCTCCTCAGGAGCTATAAAGGTCTCTGATGTCATAGGCTATTTGGACACTCCTTATTACAGTATGAGGGTTATTAATACACTGACTATAATGACTTTGTGACTCCTTTGTGGTCTGTTATGACTATCTAGAATTTTATAAGGCTGGTCATCACCATGGTATGTGAATCTCCACCAGAAAAAATAAACCAAAAAATTACTTTCCTTTTTATTTCCCTCTGCCATCCTCTCTGGAAGGATACACCAACTTTTTTCTGGCCTTTAGAGAAAAAAAAAAAAAAAAGAATTAGTGAAGTGTAGAAACTAGTGTTTTGAAACACTTTATAAGAATTCGAGTCAGTCAGCCTCACTTTGCATTTAGTTTTGAGAGGCTGTGGTGGCCAAACATACTTCATCTGGTGGTGTCAGTGGAAATTTGCCCAGTATAACACTCTTCCCAGGCAGAGCAACTTCACTCCCTAATTCTTTTTATGGAAATTACTTGCAGTATTGTCCGGGTGTCTGTGTCTGTGCATGTCAACATGAATGTTTTACTACTATTAGCTGCAAGTTTCCCTCCAGATCAGACACCAAAAAGAGTAATAACTAAAAAAGGAAAACCAAATACAGCAATTTGCATTTCAGACTGATGATCTGCCTCAAAACCAGAAGCTCTGAACTGTGTTCCATCTCATCAGCTCTAGGAGCCCTTGCTGCGTTTCCCCAGTGAATCTGGAATTTGCATAGCTATGGACTCAAAACCCTTGGCTTACCCTATCCTAAATCTCTTTGGGACTGATACTCAGCTGAGAGCCAGGATTACTAGGATTTAAATATATATCAAATGCAAAAGTGGGGAGGTGCAGGAATCTTTACAGCAGCTACACAGGGCAAGCCTTCATGATGTGTGACAACAGAGCCTCTGCCATTTCTCAGCTGGAGAGCTATAGGGCAGGATTTTTTCATTAGTCCATAAGTGGACCCTTATGTCTATAAAGCTCTTTTTTTCTTTTTCATCATTGTTGTCCCTTACTCAGCATACACTGTGAATGTATATATATTTTTTTAATTTAATTTCTATAAAATATGTTCAATTTTGTGCTGATTTCTTTTTCTCTTTTACCCAGGATGCCACCTGAAAACACAGACATTACTAGGTATTATTTGCATGCTACCAAGCAAGCTCATTGTTCTTTATGCTACATGAGCAGACAATTAAAAAGACATCCACAGAGATCAACAAAAAAAGGAGAAACAGAGGAGGCAGTACTGGCCAGCAAGACAGGAGATGGCCGGAACACATCAGCAGCTTCCTTGGTTGCATATTTTCAGAAAACATTATAGATAATGCCTTTCAAGAAAGAACTTCAAGAGGATAATGTGAACACCTGAAACACATGAACCAGGCAAGAATGGCACCAGGAAGGATTTATTTTCAAGTTATAATAGTGACTGATGTAGGTGATGTAGGTGACATTCTAGGCCAGAGATAACATCCTAAAAGAGAAACACAGGAGGTAAAGGGAGCTGGGAGGTTCTATGGAAGTTACTTAGAAATACTGAATGCAAAGAAAGCAATTGGCAGGATCCAAAGAAAGACAGTCAGTGCATATTGATTGGAGAGAATGGAAAAGTTGCTAAACTGAGCCCTTTTTGAGTGATCTGCAAAGCCAGCAGTAAAAACTGCTGAATCCTTTTTGTGTAGTACTGAGAATCCAAGGGGAGAATTGCAGCTTTGGAAAGCCCAGAGTGTGGGTGTCCATTGTGATTTCAGACTTAAGACTTCATCTGACAGCTGAAGTCCACCAGAAATCTGTCTTATCCATGTACAATAGGAATGGTCAATGTTTTCTGTAAACGTTCCTCAGCATAACCCTAAACCACTTGTACTTATATCATATCCACTTAAATGTGCACAGTGCACACTAAAAAGTGTTAAGAATTTACTGTTCAGTTATATAGCAGGCTAGAAAAAAAATCATATTTTGAAGAAAATGAGTAAAATCACTTCAAATATATTTCAAGCCATCTAAGAGCACTCAAAGTGGTGTATATTTGGAAAAATTCCAGAGCAGCAGCATGCACGGAATGCATGTTGTGTAGCATCCATATGATTTCATTTGCAAAGGTCAATAGGTAGCTTCATTGTTTTAAAAGACTTAACAGATAATATATACATATATACTTAGGTTCTTTGCATGTCCTATATGTGCTTCAAAGTTCCCTGGTTTTTATATATTGACAAATACGTCTTGCATCACTGAAATAAATACCAGTTTTACCTGTCTCTTCTTTGTCAGAGAAGCAACTGTCCTTGTGAGCAGTTCTGTATAAGCTCAAATTCCACCAGTTTGTTCATAAGGTGCAAGGGCAGATTTCAGAACCAAGACAAGCAAAAATACCCTGCTTTCATGGCCAGCTCTGGATAAGTAGATTCTGCATTTTCTCAAACGACTTCATTTTAGATAGTGCTGTCACTGCTAACTTGTTTTTTTCTTGATTTTTTTTTCAAGAGCCACAGATTCAGTGAGTTCTAATCTTGCCTTTTTAAAAAAATTATGAAAAAACATCCTTTTGCTGAGTGAGCAACATATGTTTCCCCTCAACCTGTGCTTATTTTAATTAAAAGTATGCTTCAATGGCAGATCAAGAACTAAACCTAAACTTATATCACCATATAACTTAGGTGATGCAGAGAAGTCAAACTTGCAGCTTTTTGCCACTGAAATAAGGAAGATTGTCTTTTAGTAGTTTTGGTTTCAGTTGTTTGGGGTTTTTTCCCCACTCTAATTTTTTATTTCTTCGATTTAATCTGAGCACCAGAATAATATATAATCATGAAGTTTGTCACCAATGCAAGTAATAACTTAAATGAAGAATGAGGAACCAGTTACACCCAAGACAAACCATCCCAATGCCTGACGTTTTTCTTCTGTGCTCCTCCTCAGCTTATGAGTAAGAACACAGGAATGGAGGAGACCTCTACATCTTCAAATCTGGTCCTCTAGAACAATGCTTTCCATTTGTAGTTACATTCTCTTGTCTCTTCAGCAGAAAAAAAAAATTATATATATATATGGAATCGAGGGATGGTCCAAAGTATGTTTCCATTCTAAACAGACAAAGAAAGGCCAAAAGTACTCTAGACACTGAAAGAGTTTTGTTTTTTTTCCTCTCCATCACAGTCTTCATCCTAAGTCCCTGCAAGTTCCAGAGTTTTGTGGTATTATATCAGATGTTGTGTTTGAATCAAGAACAAGTCTTTGAATTTGAGGCCATATTTGGAAGCCACGGCAAAGAAATATCTTCAGTCGATTCAGCAGTAGGAAACTAATCTGATTCATCATATCTTACATGAATTTCTACAGTGTAATCATTTCTGCCTACAACATATCAAAAGAGGAAAATAAGCATTTCTAGAGAACCATTAATTACTTCTTTTTAAAATAACCATCTCAAACAGACCAGAGAAATGGTGCCTTAAAGATATTTCCACCAGCACTCCCAGGTCCTTCCCCGTAGAGCTGCCTCCCAGCAGGCCAGCCTGTGCTGGTGCTGGCGTTGTTCCTCCCCAGGTGCAGGACCTTACACTTCCCTCTGCTGAACTTCATTATGTTCCTCTCCACCCAGCCTCTGGCCTGCCCAGGTCCCACTGAATGGCAGCACAGCCTGCTGGTGAATCAGCCACTCCTCCCAATTTTGTGTCATCAGCAAACTGGCTGAGGGTACCCTCAGTCCCTTCATCCAGGTCACCGATGGATAAGTTGAACAGGACTGGACCCAGCACTGAGCCCTGGGGAACACCACAAGCTACAGGCCTCCAGATAGACTCTGTGCCACTGACCACAACCCTCTGAGATCTGCCACTCAACCACTTCTCAGTCCACCTCACTGTCCACTCATCTAACCCACACTGCCTGAATTTATGTATGAGGATGTTGTGGAAGACAGTGTCAAAAGCCTTGCTGAGGTCAAGGTAGACAACACCCACTGGTCTCCCCTTGCCTACCAATCCCTACACCATCATAAAAGGCTATCATGTTGGTCAGGCATGATTTTCCCTTGGTGAATCCATATTGACTACTCCTGGTAGCCTTCTTTTCCTCCACGTGCTTTGAGATGATCACCAGGATGAGGTGTATGATATACAATGCATGACATCCATACATTTCAGGAGGCGTGTCATACACAAAAAATGAATAATCAAGAAGCCTTTTGTTTCTGGTGATAATACCAATTGTACGAGAGCATAGAGAAGACCAACCAGCTAAAAGGCAACTGAAGAAAGAGTTTAATTGTATACAGTTACTTAAATTGTAAAATCAAACTTTTGAAATTAATACACTAATCTATTAACAAAAACACCAGAATATTCATTTTATAACATCAATTGATTTAATTATTTGTGAATAATTAAATTAGAAGGAAATAATAAAAAAAATGGAAGATATGAGCAAGTAAATGAAAATCATTCAGTCTTACTACATAACAGCATACTGCCCTTGCAGGAACAAAGCCAACTAACAGGTACCTTATAAAGTACATCATCAACATAACATAGCTCTCATTAACTCATATTTCTTCCATTCTTTGTTTTGGACGATAACATAGGTTGCTGAGTCATGGCATGCCTTTTTTCCCAAATCTGTGAAGTCTCACAACTGCCATTATCAGCTACAAACTCCCTTTATTTGTGCTTCATTCTTCCAATCCATGCATTGTTTAGGATAGACAAGTTTTTTTTCTCTTAAAGGTTACCTTTTGCTTTTATAGCATTACATCTTTAAAACACAGCATATGAGAAAAATAGATATCTCCAATGCTGGATTGAAAATATCCCCATGTTGGGGGCTTTTTGAGTCAATGAGTAGAGTTTCATCAGATAACTCATGACATTGACAAAAGCGTTAACAATTTTCAACCAAATTCAACCAAATTCACTCCATTGATGCAAAGTAAGCTGTGTGAGAATGACACAATATCAGAACAAGCCAATTTCAGAGGTGAAAAATGTAAACTTCTGAATCCCCAAATAAAACTTTCAGCTATGAAATATCCCTGAGCTTCAGTTCTGCATGTATTGTAGACTTGGTTAGTCACGTGGCAACACAGTGAGCACTCTGTCCCTTCCTCACTGAGTGAGGGAAGTGATATGTAAAGATTTGATTAACAGAAAAAAGGCCTTCTGGTGTCCTGAAAAAGAAAAAAAAAAAAAAAAGCTATGGATGTCATACAGCAACTTATTCAGCCTCTGAACATAAAGAAATATTCTTTCCTTTACCAATTTGGAATGCAATTATTCCTATTATTTTTACTTCAGCAGTGCCTTGGGGCCCCAAGTGAGATCAGATCACCTTTGCAAACAAAGTGGGAAAGTTCTTGCCTCAGAGATTTTTCAGCCTATATAGGCTATGCATACAAAGGCCGAAGATGGGAACAGAAGCACTGTGGTGAGCTCAGAGATATACAATAGGCTGCAGCAGATCTGCCAACAGATTTAAGGTTTCTGCCCTTGTATTTGCAACACTGACCAGCTTGGCTCAAGAATAATGTTCTCTCACAATGAACTGCAAAAATACATGGCGGTGTAATACTGAGATTTAGTGTGAACCGTGACACTGGTGAGAACTGATAATCATACACATGAACAAATTAAGTCCCACATGGTCATAGGCATTTTCAATTTGGGGGTGGGGGTGGGGGTGGGGGGGGTGGGGGGGCGGGGGAAGAAAAAAGAAAAAAAAAATGTTACAGACTTTTAGCATTCAGCCCTTATAGCTTATTTATAAGTGGTTGCTGAATCTCAAAATGACACTTGCAGCTCAGAGTACCAGTAGCAAGCAGAGATTTGCTTGCAAATAAAGCCAATTGATTCCTAGGGGGTTCTCTATGAGAACTGTATAAGTCAGTCTTGTTATGTGGCAAAAAAACCTTGCGTATTTACTTACAAATGGTTAACTCCTCAAGCCCACACTTGATCAGAATACAGATTCAGGAGATCATAATTTTTTCTCTCCAGTGTGTAAGTCCTCTTACAAGGAGACAGCTATGTCAGGGTTATTTTGTTCTTTATAAAACACATGACAATAAGATATAAAGGATGACAGACTTTTGAAAATTTTGGACTAAAATCACTTTATACGGTAATGAGGACCAAACTGTGACACTTCTCTCACTCTAGGGCCTACTGCCTCACTGCCCAAATCCTGAAGTTAAATTCAGTAGACTGCTTATTGAATATGACTTTACATGAAGCAGATGTATTACAACTTAGACCTAAATTCACAGTTGTGCTTTACAATTAGTGTTATAGTTTTCATTTTAGGAAGACTGGCAAGATGCATTTCTGCAAAGTATTTGTGGTACAAGGAAACTTAAGAATGAAACCTGTAAAGTCCTAAAAAGAACCAAGGAAAGTATTTGCAGGCTGAGAAAATAATCAGTCAGCTTGATCTCACTTGTAGCAAATAGGGAGGCAAAGGCTGAAAACGCAAATTAAATAGGGTGGCGTACCTTGCAAGCAAAGCTTTTTTTCATTTGCTTCCTTAGATTATTTGGTTTAACAAGGTGTCTTTGCTAGCCAGAAAAATTTACTAGATTTCATTAGGGAAGTCCCAAAATAATTCCAAATACTGAAACAGGGAAAAGCACATCTCTGTGCCTGAGCCATGCACCGTCAGCTCCCACTGGTTCCAGGAGGTGCTCAGAATCAGGAAGATAATCATCACCTCGCACAAATGGGACCTTTTTTACTGGCATGCTGAGGTTGGCTTTCAAGGAGTCAAACTCTCCACCCAGGTTACTCCCTGAATTCAGCCTACAGCTTCATCTAGAACTGGTTATTCCAAAGTCAGCACTGGAGGATAAAGCCTGCCTTTTACTTATTTCCCCTGTTAAGTACTCCTGTGTACTTTTCCCAGACTAAACAAGCAACCCTGACCTGCAGCCATTTACTCTCACACAAACAATTAATTTAAAGCATGTGTCCTAACACGAATTCTGGCTCCACAACAACCTAGCATTCCTATGGGAAACAGCCCAAATTAATAACAACCTTCCTTCTGCAATACCTGAAGTGCCCTCTCTTAAAAGACAGAGATAAGAACACTTTTTTATTATTATTTTTATTTTTTTTTCCTTTTTTTCCTCCTTTTGGACTAAAACAATTGCTTTTTGGCTTAGAATGGTCTACCACAGAACACTTATGATACTCACTTATGAATACAGTCAGCATCTGTGTTCCTGTATCACATCACTGTTTTCCCTAACATGAGAGTAAGGCACTAATCTGATTTCTAATATAATAACCCATTTTCACATGCTCTCACTAGTCAGTACTTTGTTTGGGCTTTGTCCAAAAGAGATGTAAATGTGTTGGGTTTGTTTCCCCCTGCCTCCTTTAAAGTTTGAGTCAGATCCTTCTGCCATTTCAAATCATAACAAGGTAGAGGAACAAAAACCATGCATTTGTTTCCATAATTTTGAAAAGAATTTCAAAATTATTTTGTTCCTCTAAATTAGTTTGCTGGCCTAACGAGATCAGTGGCCTCTCCCATGACATGAGCAAAAAGCTGGTATCTGCATATCTCTGAGGTGCCAGTTTTAATGTAACAGATCTTCTCTTTCTGAGCACTCCTTGCTTGCACTTGAACTCACAGTTCAAGTTGAAGCTCAAAAACTTCAGAGTCATTGGTGTCAGAGAAAGCATGTGCTCTCCACTTCCCCACTCTAAGCTAAAAAACCCTTTTTCTTCTTCATTAAAACACATTAAAAGACTGCAGATATGAGGGAGACCTCTGCCTTCAGCTATCTTCAAATCCCTTTGCACATCAGCCCTTTCCTCTTCCACGTTTCTTCTGAAAAAGAAAATGTCCTTTGCACTCACCGCACCTTCAGATTTGTACCATTCTGCTGCCTCTCTTAATAAAGCCTAGAAATGACCCCAGGATAGGGCAATAAGAATGGGTAATTTCCCATTTCCTAGTAGAACATGTTCTTCTTGCTCTTTTTATTCAGCTACTACCAATAACTTGCTTTCAGTCTGCTGAGGTGAGGAGCGCTTAAGAAGAGCTGGGGACATGATTCTTTGAATATTAGGCTGGATTACTCTTTGCCCTGCTCTAAATTCTGCCAATTTCAGAACCCCGCAGTATCTACATAACATGTACTGCAATGATCCCCCATGAATGGTGTTCACTTCCACTTGTAAGACAGGTGAAAAGAGCTGAAAAAGCACCTAGAGGCTCCTGCTAGGTGCTGGGGCACACACATGCTGCTTTTCCTGCAGAAGCACCATTTGCCATCCCGACATGACTCATCCATGTTGTGAAACGGGGCCATAAGAAGGGATGCTCCCTCTTTAGGTAGAGGGGGTTGAGAGCTAGGTGTTAGGGAGGGAATCTGGCAGGAGCTGTCATTGCCTGTAGCTGGACCTTTCTTCCAAGTCCACAGTCTAACAGGGAAGAGTTTTCTTGTGAAGCAAAATTTCATTGTTCAGGATATGCAAGGCAGGTGATGGAGACCTTAACGATGTGCATGAAAATGGTTTAAAATTAGTTGGGTTGTGTAACTCAGTCACAAAATAGATGGAAAAATTACACTTTATCTTCAATTCCTTTTTTGGAATTACTCAGGTAAATTCTGGTGAACAGCAGAGGAGATCCAGGAGGTAAAAGTTTCCGATTTGGCCTTTTGTTTTAAATTATATTGCTACAAAGTTACAATAAAGATGTACAAACTATGACTCCTTTGGTGATACTAATTCACCTGCCTTAACTTCTAGAATATTTTTCCCTCAGTTTCAAATGTCCCACTATATATACTCCACAAAATACAGTGCATTTCTATATGCCAACTTCATTCTGCTTTGCAAGTCTTTGCCTTTGTGTCTACTAATGCCTTTAATTTACCTATACAACCCGAAGTTCACATTCCCATATATATATCTTTTTTAATTCAACATATTAAAATCCTGCTCCAGGCTTCTCCTGTGATCATCCTCTTCCCATTTATCTTTCAGACAGCAATAAAAATATGTAAATATTAAGCCACAAAAACTGTGTTACTGTAATGTTAAGGATGTGACTAACACCCGCAAAACGCCAGAGGTTTCAAAGTCAAGGCTGCATGTTGAGCTTGACTCTTTCAACACTCATGTTAAGTAAAATTCAATTAAAAAAGCTCTGATGAGTTGCAGATAAGATTATTTTACTACCACTACTACTTGTAATTGTTGAATTATGGGAGTGCTTGCAACATTAGCAGTGTCCATGCACCATGGGCCAGAGCCACAGTTTCAGCTGAAATGAATACAGCCTAGGTTTGGGGGAAGCTGCAGACATTGTATAAATAGCCACCACCCCATTTCTTTCTTTATGATTGTGTGACTGCTGGGCACAGGGTCAGCCCCTTGGCACAGCAGAAAACACCTTAAGGTTGCTGTAATTTAAACCAGCTGTTAAAAGACCCAGGAAAACAGACAGATCAGTGGTGGGTAGGTGAAAGCTAGCAACATCTTTTTTACAAATTGAAGCTCTGCCACCACTAGGAGCTATTCACAGGAGTTGAGAACAGCAACCACTAAATAGCCAGGACAAGTTAATGGGCAAATTTCCCCAATATCTGTACTGAAAGAGCTTTAGGTACAGTTAATGAGAAGAGATTAGAAGAGCTTGGAATATTCTGCATGGAAGACTCAGGACTTGTACATCTCAGGATTCATTCACACCCATGCAAAGTAAGGCCAAACAAAAATATCACAATGCTAGTATGTGTGTGATTAAGTGTAATACTCTCTACATAGCTATCTCAAATGCTTTACAATATTAACTGATTAAACCTCCCACAAAACATTTGCAAGTATGCATCACTATCTTAGTTTACAAATACAGTTTTACATGACTTGCCCAGGGTTGCAAAACTAGACTGGTGAAATCAAATGCTCTATCCCAGGCAGCATACCGCAGTCCTTTGCTGCTTAGAGTAGATGCAACTGGAAGCAAAATTCTGCCATTCTCCTTTGTGCTTTGAGCCATCTCCAAACCCCTGAGTGAAAACATTAGAATTGCATAAGGAGTTATCTATAAGGAACTTTCTAGAAGCAAACTAAAGGAGAATCTTGCCAACATTTGAGACTAGGTTGGTAATTAAAGCCTGACTGTACAAAATGTGTAACTGATCTAGAGCTCTATTGAATCGTGTTCATGTTTAAGTCGGTGAGCAACCTTCTCAATAAATATGTTTTAGTTTTCCTAAGTGGCTTATAGGTAAATTGAAAAACACCCTTCCTTCTTCCCTGGAAAGTAACTGTAGTCATCACACAAAAATTGTCAAAAATATCTTTAGATAACACACAGCTAGTGAAAATGCATTGCTTCATTTACTCTTAAAGGAATTACCAATGTAAGAGGTTAGCACTTATCTATTGTTTGCAATTTACTACAAACTGCCCTCTTCATTGGAGCGAAAGCTTTACAGAATCAAGCTGAAGATAATAATTTATTGCTTTTTATCAGCCATCTTTGAAAATCAGGCCCCAAAGTCCTAATTAACTAACATTAGTGGTTTAGTACCTCTTGGAGCAAACAGTATCAGATCTGAATTACAAATGGGTATATCTCTGCCCCAAACCTGTGTTCAATCTCTGATAAAGGGTGTAGTTGTAAAGACAATATTAATTAAAGTAAGGTGCTTCTTTATATAGTTCTGTTTTATGCATGCTTAGTGAGAAACACACAAAGGCCAAAGTAAAGAAGTTAACAAAAAACACTGAAAAGTGCATTTCAAGTAGGAATACTTATCCCTTTGTATTTTCTATGTTACTTTTGATATCTAGGCTGTGGAAGAACTTTTAGCACAAAGGAAAGCTGAACAGTGATTCGGGAACCAAATAATTCAAAGAAGCCACAAGGAACTCTGTCTAGTAGTCAGCAAATTGTAGGTACTACTAGTTTTTGCTGTCAGTTACAGAAAGTAGCAACACATTCTTCAAGACTGATTTACCTGCAGGAGGAGAAGAGGAAGCAACATAGATTAGTCCCCAGATAATAAAGTATTCCTCCATTCTCTGCTACCCCTCCGTTTGACTAAGGAACCCCCCATTAGCTGGGTCAAATGACCTTGCAGAGAAGGGCAGAGAAATTACATACAGTCTCTATTTACCTATTTATAATTTGCTTATTTATTTTTACACTGCCTCATTTTCATCAGGCACACTAGCATACACATTCTCATGTTGATAGGGAATTAACATTTAAATGTGGAGACATAAACGTAGTGGCAACCAGATATGGACCAGTAGCTGTGTAATCACTCATCTCAGCAAAGAAAATTATGAGAGAAGAACTTCTGCTATCAATACTGAGATGCTACAGCTATAGGCATGCAAGCTGTATCACACAGAAGACTTACTACGTTGGTTACAAAACAGAGCGCGTTCATTTGCCTTGAAATATAAACAAAATACATGAGAGGGAGGAGTCAGTTTGCAATGACTTCTTTTAAATTCCTTCCCCAACAATCCCACACAATGTACAATTATTGGCATTGTAGTGGTTTAATCTTGTCTGTTCTCAAAACACAATAAATATCTTGGTCATGACCTTAATGAAGTACATAGTTCTGATTTTGATCTTATATTAACTTTTCACAACTCAGGAGTTCCTCTTGATTTAAGCTAGTATGTAGAGAGATCAGAGTCAGGCATATCTAGAGATCTGCTATAGATCTCTCTGGGCATAATTCAGCACTGCACAAAGACACACAGGTTGTCTTTTGGGTTTGGTTGTTGTTTTTGGTTGTTGTTTTTTTTTCTTCTGGCAACCATTGTGGTCTCCTTCATAAAAGGTTGTGAGAGGACATAGATTCAGACATGCTGGAATGTAGTCTAATCTCCTCATTTTGATCTTTAGAAAACAAAATGTCTTTATTTACTTTTCTTTTTTATACACATTGTCTTTCAAAATATAAATACGTTAAAAGAAGGAGAGCAAGGTTGGAAATCGACAAAAAAGAAGACATTGTTTTAATTGTCTAATCAGCTCAACCTCTGGGAGAACAACTCTAACCTTTGGACAGATGCCAACAACTGCCATTTAGGTATTTACATCTGTTTATCCTCTCAGTCAAATGTCTTTTGTCTTAGGTTTGACATGGGAGTACAAATGTTCTGACCCCTACAAGCGGTTCTCAAACATTGGATGAAAGACTTCTTTTCCCCTTTTCTAAAAGGATGAACACATACTTTTACCCTCCCTTATTCCTCTTTACCAGTTATACGCTTCTGAGGCAGTTGTTGACAAGACCTGCATAATTCAGTTTATGTGTGTGACTAGAATTTCTCAAAGGCTCTGCTGGACTTTGCAGCTAGCCTAAGTTAACCCTCTACAACACTCTTCAAGTCTTCAATAGATGCTTTGACTTTGCAAATCATACCATCATGCCAGCGTTGCCACATCTAAAATGCTAAACTTAGGGCTTTTTTAGAATTTAGGGGAGCATGGTTAAAAGACCTAGAAGTCTTATCTGGAGGAAATTTACATTTAAGTATGCATGCATAGGCTTTCTTCTTAAAAAAAAAAAATAAAAAGTCACTTTTGTTCACTGTGCATAGTTTTTCATGTCCACATGTAATTCAACAGATAGTAAAGGCAGTAAAAAATAATTATCGGAAATGGCAACCCTTGCAATCCCTTTGTTCCCTGGCATCAAAACTGGATTTTTCTCAATAGGTACACCACCTTGCCACTAAAAAAGCCATCATTTAAGTACGTAAATAATCATAGCTCTATTGTGGTTTTAAAGAACTTGGTGAATATCATGTTTCAGCAATCACTGAATGTTTTCTTCAGGTTTGGTATGAAACACAGCAATAAAGTTATCTCTCAGCTTTATAGAACCCAAACTATTTGATGGTGTCTCTCTAAGATCAAATGGAAATTAAAGTCTGCGGAGGAAGTTCAAATGAAGCTTCCAGCTAGAACTGCAACATAAAAAGCTCCAAGTTAATTGATAAACTCCAGGCATAGCAAGAAGCCTCTAGGCTTGGCTTGGCTGTTCTCTCAGTCTACAGCAGTCCCAAATTCCGCTCGACTTTAATCATGCATGTAGTTGGCAGTAGAACCAGGAGGTCTCCCTGAGCTCTGCACCTTTCCTGGCTGTCTACAGAGCCTGATAAAGAGCAGCTTTGGTAAGGTTTTGGGGGCTACCCTCTCTGGACAGTAAGCCTCACTTTTCTGTCTAGGTAGAAGAGGAACACACTTCTCCCATTGGTAAAACCAATTAATTTTTTGCAAAGTTTGTCAAATTTTTCACAAAGAAAGCTGCCAACATTTGTGACATCATTTTCATAAAGAATCATGCCCAGAGCTATGCCAATCATGGAAATATATTCTTGGAGAAGGATTCTTTTAAGTCAGGGGATACTGGAGGATATAGTCCACAGTACAATAAACCTCCTTTCTCAGAGAACTGGAGCTGAGTAAGAAATCATAGCATGAAACTTAGCTGGCAGGCTTTGCTTTTCCCCTGTTCAAATGCTGAAAATGTAGATTTACTGCAAAGTTTAGTTCTGACTTTTTTCATTCTCTCCTAGGTGCACTATTGGTGTTTCCCATAACACTGAAGATGTCAGCAGCAAGCCTTGGCCGGCAAAAACTCGTAAAACCAGTGTTATAGTGGAAACATTGTTTCTGAGTACAATATCTTTAGGACAGGACATATGGTTTTCTGTGTGTCGGAAACAGTCCTGGTGTAGAGAAGAACATTACCGTCACCTATACAAGTAACATGGCTGCCATCAATTTCACTTATGATAATTGCACTTAAAGAAAATAAAAGGGGCAGTTAGCAGGGTGTTCACCCTAAATGACCCAGCACCCAGGGCTGCTTTTGTGTTCCAAAATAACGCAGAATTTTCATTTTCCTGTTTAAGAGTAATTTTCCTCACCAGGTCATTATGAAAAACTAGAGCTCTCAGAAGTCTAGGGCAATGTGCTGGAGTTTTGTTTGTTTTTTTGTTTGAAGTTGTTGCCAGGAAAGGCAAGCTAATTGAAATGTGGAGTTGCTTCTGTCATTTAATAATTAGCAAGCACTCAGAAAATATATTATTCGTTTTTTAAACATAAATAATTAAGATTTAATAATGACACTTTTATAAATAGTATTTCATTCTCTGTGAATACTGTCCAGGATTTCCTTACATCCTAAACCTACACCTTGCTCCCAGCTAGTAAATGTCTTTTTTGCAGCATTCACTGAAAGCAAATGGAGTAAAGGGATCTCAACTTCCTTCCCATTTAGATATCTGTGGGAACATCTGTAAAAGCTTTCCCCCTTCACTCCCCCCCACCTAGAAAATTAGTCCTTTTTAGGCAGCCAGACTCTTAGGCATTCATATTATGCAACCAGAATGAGTTGCAACCAGAATGCATCTGAAAATGTTTTGTGTGTTGTTTTTTTGGAGGGTTTTTTGGTTAGGGTTTTTTTGTGTGTTTTGGTGGGGGGGGTGTACATCTAAAAGCATGTAAGCATCAAAAACCTATAATTTTGGGAGCCCAGATTTTACAGGCTAAGGAAATGGGTGACTACCGAAAGTGACAGGTCTGTGTTTCAGTTAAAGATTTTGTAGCTTGTTTGGATATTATATAAAGACGCAGCTAGGCGAAATTCCAGGAAAGCATGTTCCCTTGTTTTATGATCAAAAAGCCCAGTCCTGCAGACAATAACTGCTGGTTATAGTCCCAACATGCTTCAATCTCCTCTCTTGCACCCGTGTAGGGCCATTGGACCTCAAAGTATGGTCCCCTTCACACTGATAGCATAAATATACAGTGCTTCAGAGCAGTATAATAAAGCTACAGTAGAAATGAAAATAATCCTAACCACTTTAATGAACTTATTCCTCATACTATTGTAAATATAAGGAAATCAGGACTAGTTACTTTCTGGGAGTATTTGTGGCTATAAAACTTTGGAATTTATTATTCTTTTTTCTGATATAAAGCTGACTTAAAGCCAATGTAAATGTAATGTACATTAAGAAATTTTCTTCTGTCAGTCTTGTGTAAGTGTATATTAGCATAGATGGAAAGCACAAAACCTGCAAGTGCAAGCTTTACCATACTATGTCATGAATCAATGGTATAATTTTGTTAAGTTCTTTCATTCTTATATTAAAGTATCTTTTCTGTACCTAAAGTGAAACAAGTAAAAGCAGTGGGTAGAACAGAGACTTGCCCACTTCCCAAAGTGCCTGCAGCTCTCCAGGAAGTGCTGAAGAACGATGCTAGGGATCCATGAAAATTCCCCCAGAAAAATGGGAAGAAAGCCTGAGTACAGGGGACATTACAGGTCTCCTGCTGTGAGGCACAAAGGGGACAGGAAAACTGATGAGAACGTGCCCAGGTGGAACCAAGACTGTGAAGGCTAACAAGAACCAAAACCAGTATACTGGATCATTGTGGCTCTCAACCACATTAATGCTCTGCAGAAAACAACAGAAGGAGGCAGTGGAAAAGTTTGCCAATAACCTGGCACATTAACTGAATGATGACTGCAGTCTTGGTGCAGCTCTGTCTAGCCCAACCAAATGGTTTCCTTCATCGATGCCAACTATATTATCAGGTATATCAGTAACCATATCAGTTGTAACATGTACAGAATTGCTGAGATCATCAAAAACCCAGAGCTTGGAAAGAGTTAAAACGCATGATTAGACACAGGGCCAAAATCAAAGGGCCTTCGCCCATCCTACGGGTGGTGCTATCTCAAAGTATAATCACACCCTGGGGTGGCATAATGCTGTTTATCAACTAACTTGCCTATATTTGAGATGGGCAAGACAGAGACTTTCGTTTAGCATGCATTTAAATGCTGCCAAGCAAGAACTCTGGCCTCACAACCATCCTGTAAAGCTCTCAACTGGGGAAAAAAAAGAAAGGAATGAATCAATGAACAAAAGGTGTGTGAAAACATAGAGACATGGGGTCATAGACACCCCCTATCATAAAGAAACATGACAATGAAGAAAGGTAGGAGCAGAGGAGAGAAGGAATAAGAAGTGTTGCAGGATTCAGCAATCTAAAACTTCTACTCACTTTTTTACATCTGTGTTATTTCTCCAGCAGAAGTCTAAAGACCACCTGAACTAATTGGCCTGCTTGTTAGTGATTCAGAAAAATGCAAGCCATGACCAAGGTACAGAAAAGAACATAGTTTATTCTCCTTTTATTCTGGCATTATCTGCAGTGATAAAAAGGAAAGGAAACTGTAAGAACTCCTATGCCTTTACATGCTACCATGAGATGAGCTTCTTGCTGCCACTGGTACTGACTTTACAGTCGGATCCAGCACAGAGCTCTCTGAACATCCCTATTAAGGATGTGGATTAAGAAATGGTTAGCAAGGCCCTAAACCCCTCAACTACCCCTTCCGTATTTTGCCTGAAAAAAAGAATAATTAGAATAAGCAAGGCTGAAAAACTAAGATGTGTGAAGGGTATTAGTGAAAACTAGCCCTTCTCTTTTTTTTGCCTCACCAAAAAAAGAGAAGGAAAAGGTAAGAGATGCAAAGCTCCTTCCTTTGAACTAAAGGTAATATGCATAGAACTAAAAAAAGGACTTGAATTTTCACAGTATATTGGCATACTGTGCAATTTAATGCCAGAATAGGTCAGTAAGTCAAATACCATAACTGGATTTTTTAAAGAGCTGTATGTTTCATGACAACTAGCAACATTTGTAGCTATCTGAACTAAGATAATGAGGATAATCAAATCTCATGCTTCACTCTACAAAATGATTACCTATAGAAGTTGTGTAAGGATTCTTCCCTGTGCTAAGTGCACTGTTGGTAGCTAGATTTATTTCCTTGCAAGGAGGAAGGTTTCCCTTCCCTCTGCTGCAGTGGATATTTCCTGTGCTGGGAAGAGGATACCGGTTCACTGTGTCAGGTATGCCAAAAACTATTTAGAGATCTGGCTCGGAAGGGAAATCCACTGTGTGTGAATTTAAGCTAATGCATTTTATCTCGCAAATGGGGCAGAGGAAGCAAGCATACGCAGTTGGTTACAGCAAGTCAGCTGACAGGCACTAACTTGTTAAACTGCTGTAATGCAATCGTATCCCATACTGTGTCTGTATCCTGAGGAAAAGAGGGACAAATAGCTGAGCCTGCTAAGAAGCCATGAGGTAAAGGCAGCGTGGGGGTTTTTTCCACAGCTTTTTGGATTTTCACAGACTGCCTACACCGTGCAAGCAAGCGCTTTTGTCAGTACTTCTCAAAAGCAGGCTTCTGTGTAATTTTGGAGCCTTCCTATTCTTCCTCTTTACTTCTTATAAACCCATTCACACACAAACACACTTAAGGAGATAAATCCTAAAAAGTCGTATTTGTTTCTCAAAGCTGTCTAATGTGGTGAATTTTAAAACTGAGATGGAAATTCTCTTTTGGGTGAACATTGAGAGCATTGGCAATTCTTCGCACACATGTCCACAGCATCCACAGCTCCACAGACAGACACAGGTAGGCTGAAAGAGCAATCAGGATACCATCTGTGTTTGGCAGAAGATTTCTAACCACTTTGCTGCTTTCTCTCTCTCGTCTCTCTTAGTGTGAAGAGACAGAGGAACCCATGGAGATTCGGTGAGAATTTAAACAGAACATATTGAAGGCTGCACTGACAACTGTGGATTCAAAGCAGATGAAGAATGAGTGCTGGAGTAACAATGATGTTATGGATTTAGACCGGATCTCTAAAGTGGCTAGCACAGACACCAGCTATAAGGTCTCAGCGTGCTCCTCCCTTGCTCCCCCATCCCCAGCTCTACTTTTGTATGCAAGGTTTTACTGCTCACAGCAGCTGGTTGCTGTTGATACTAACTTGAGCAATTCTCTAAAGTATATGACAAAGCAAATCTCATGTACCTTGAATGAAGAATGTTGAATTCCTCGACTTTCTGAGAATGCACCCTTTTCTTTATGCACATTTACCTTTAAAATAGTGCTGGCAAAATTTAGATTATAAAGAATGGTTGTTCTTTTGCTTGATGCCTGTCATGTTAGTATCATACGCATGTAATTCCCACTTTTCCTACAGCCTTGCAGGATCGATTTCCTTTGCATAACTAGGAAGTGAGCCATGCATTTTTGAGCCTAATGCTTTCTTCTGGCCAAACTGAGGGCCTTGGCCTAGGTGGACACAAACCCGCTGTTCACTGGAATGGTAAGTTCTATTACTCCAGCTGTGAATGTGATGCTGTGCCTAGGAAGATACCCACAGAGCTATAGGAAAGAGAAGGACAATAACAGGGAAAATCTTATTTTCTTTGTGGCTTTCTAGAGATGAAAATAGCTGGCAGTCAGGATACAGGTGTTGAGCTAAAAATGGTTTTATCCAGCACAGAAAAGGCAATAGGTAGATGAACACTCTTATTTTTGTAATAGTGAATTTCTCTTCCACTTCTGCCAGCAGCAGAGCATCACACCATAAACAAGTTAAAATTGCTGAATTATATATTAAATGTATGCAAGTAACTGGCCTGTATGGATTTATGCCCAGGCTTTTAGGACTCAAAAAGACCAGAAATTTAAACAAAATGTCCTGCAATCCAAGTGGGTGATTGTGCAATCATTACTTCAGAGTCTTGTTGAGTTTTTTCATCATAAAATTAAATTTACCATTTTGGGGAGGAAACTTGTAAGGTTTGTGTGAGTATGGATGGAAATGTCACTCAGCAAAAGGAGCCAAGAACCAGTAAGATCAAGCCAGATCTTGCTCTGACTCCTCAGCAAAAATGTCAAACAAATTCTGATTGCGAAATTTTTTAATGGGAAATGCTTTCATATTTATTTATTAAAATAGTCTAGGACATCTAAGTTCAGATGGGCTCTAAAAGACCCAGCAAAGCTCACAAAACTGATGATAAAAAATTCACAAAATTTACTAAAGCTGTGGCCTCTACAGCCCAAAGTAATGCTTTTCTTTCCAAATAATTACTTTAATAACCCATACTATCAAAACTCCTTATTACCCTTAAGGGAAGAAGAAGAGGGAGAAGACAGAAAGAACAGTTTTATTTTTCAGATACCTGTTTGAGTTTGCAGAATGGACAGTTTGAGAACGTATCAGTCTGCTTACACTTCATAAGATCCAATCATCTTAGCACTCAGGAAACTGTTAAGTATTTTACTAAGAGACAAAGAGCCACAACCCTGACTCAAAGACCACTATGTCTGTGAAATGAGGCACTTTAATCTGAAAATTATTGAAAGGAATAAGGACCTTTCAAACATAATTTTCAGAGTGACTTTTTTCCCCTTTTGAGATCAATTAAAACACTAAAGTCTGAATATCTCAAACACATACAAGGGCAAAATCCCAAGGATGTAACATCCACAAAGCATGACAGACTTTAAACATCATTCCATTTTTATTTTATTGGTAAATAGATGGAGTATTGTTAAAAGATTTTACACTTATTTGAAAACCTGGCCCAGAACCCTATCATCAGAAATTACAGAGAGCTAAGTACCTTTGAAAATCTGCTCTTTATTTAATTGCCTACGTGGGAGTTGAGCCTGTTAAAAAACATTTTGGTTGCTTAGCAGATGCAAAAGCCAAAAACTTTACTGAGATTTTACAAGACACTCCCTATCAAAATGGTCTGAATCAGTGGCTTATTTGGTTTACAAACCCCCTAAAAATCTTCCAAAAGAAATGAAACTTCCACTGGGAATTTAATTTTATGCACAATAAGCTGCTTTTCCTTAAATTCCTCAGTAGTCCAAAAACCATCAAAACTGTTTGGATTACTTACTGAAACAGGTATGAAGCAGAAGTTAAGAGTAAATGGTCTGTTCTTGCAATGGATGAAGATCACCTGCAAAATTCTGCAGAAAACAGCACTGCTCAACACATTCATAAATGACATGGAGTAAATATTGGGGTGATAAAATGTGATATATGTAGATACATATAAAGGGAAGCACATTGGGAAAAACTGTCTTACATTCATACCTTACTACTTAGTAGAGAAAGTTTTTCTTTAAAATATTAATGGAAGTTCCATGAAAAATATTAGCTCAGTAATCATCACAAAAGCCAATGAAGAAACCTTAAGAAAAAAAAAAGTGGAGAACAAAAGAGAAAACCTCATCATACCATGGCAGAAATCCATGATTAGCCCATTCCATGACTATACAGGATTCAGATCCCATCTCCTAAAAATAATTTAGAATGGGAAAAGTGTCATACACAGGTCAGAATGATCTTGGCATGGAACAGTGTCTCTACAGGAATGACTAAGGACATATGGACTATTCTGCCTGGAAAAGACAATGTAGGGAGAATGTGGTGGAGGTCTACAAAATCCCAAGTTGCCTGAAGAGGTTGGGTAAAGTCCAGCTGTTCCTTGTTATCTTCCAGTTCAAGTACTAAAGGTCTTTAAGGAAAACAGACTCCAAACACACAAAAGGAGGTGTGTCTTTATGCAGCAGATAGCAGCCCAGTGGAGCTCCTTGCTCAAGGAGAAGAATGAGGAGCATTTACATGAGTTCCAGAGATGGAAGAAAGATCTGCAGGCTGCTAAACGGACAAACAACATCAGGATCAGGAAGTCCTTTAAGTTGAACATAAGAGGATGCTTGAGGATGACAGGGGAAGATCATATACATTCACTATGTCTTCTCCTGGTATGTTCTTGCATTTGCACTTACAGCTACGGTTTGAGGAAAGATGTGTTAGATGAAGCCTAGACTGACTCAGTATGAATGATTTTTTCAGAATCATTGCACTTCATGAACAGAAATAGCATGTATTATCAACATAGTTCATTAATCTAGCAAATCTGCATTTAAGACACTTTTGGTGACAAATGACCTGGTTGCTCATTTGGTGTATAAAACATGATATGCAGAAGAATGTTGCAAATCTCCATTTATTGAGAGTATTGTCACATGACTTGTGGTAGATACCCAGAAGGAAAGCATTATGATATCAAGCTTTTGTCCAAATATAATTTCTTTTAATAATAAAATAAAATTAATACAGAAAAGTAAGCGGTGACGATTGTTAATATAAAGTGTGCTTTATTCGAACCCTTGTGGTTAGATATCATAGCAGTACTTTTCATCTCACAGACTGTGACGGAAGGAGCTAATGTGTTTACAATTAGTGAACTAATCATAAGGTGTTGTATTTAACAATGTTTTTGTGCAAAACTTGGAACTTGGCACTTCACAGGGAGGTAAAGAACTTGCCTTTGTATTTGTTGGGTGCATTAAAATAATAACAAAATTAAAATCAAAACACTGAAGTTTTTGTGTCACCAGATGGAATCTGGAATCAGATGGAATACAACAGAAATATTTCTAAATAATATATTTGTTTCAGAAGTTTCTCCAGTTTACCCACTTTTCATGAATTTCAGAAAAACTACCAAAGTTGAATAGCTATGGGTTTCATGTCATCCTTGTATTCATGCAATGGCAGCTGCATAATGCTGCCTGGTACTGCAACATGTAATTGAAATTAGTTCTTGAGAATTTACTAATACAAGCTTTGTTTAAGTTCATGGGCCAACTTCACCCCTGATGGAAGCCCCATGAAGGCAGTGAATTTGAATAACGTTAACATCATGTGTTGACTTAAAAATGGTGACAGGATAGCATTTCAGACATCAAAATGTCACAGAAGTTGGAGGAAGAGCTCTGAAAATGTCAAAAATGGAGAACTGCCAGTGTTCATTGGATTAACAACATTTGCAAGCCACAATCCAGCCAACAAGAGGCAATATGAAAGAAATCTGTGATTAGAAGAAATGTCCTGGCTTCATCAGCTAAAATCCTGTGTGACTAATGACAGGCATTCTCTTTCATGCGCTCAAAAATGCTACATAGGTCTTTAACTGAAAATAAGTTTAAAAATTATTTGATTTCATTCAGACTGTGACTTAAACAATTCTAAATTGCAAGTAGACTGGGGCAAAAATGACAGAGAAAGAGTCAACTTTAAATAAGCTTAAGCTTGGAAATGTAAAGAAATAATTGTCTGAGCTAAGACACCTCAGAAAAGTACGGGAATGTCTTCTGTCTATCCCCTTGCCATCTCACAAACATGAGGTTCCAGTTTTACAAAGGAACTTGCAAAGTCTGAAAGTTAGGATTTCAAGTGGTTCTGATGCTGTTCAACTTCTAAAATGCTGGCACTACTCCCTTGCCCTCATCATCCCACACTGATCTAGACAGTGGGAAAGTTTATATTACCAGACATCAACATGCTAGAAAGCAAATGTGTATTGGAAAATACTTTGAAAAACAGTGGTCTAAAGTTAGGAAGTCATTATCTCAAAAAACACCAAATTATAAATGTTACCAAAGATGCATCGATCTCCAAATACCACTTCATTTTGCCGTAAATGATTGCACCTTACTGCATTTCATCATGCTGCTAAAACATGATGAGCTTGGTTGGAAAGAGTAGTAATATTCCAGTGCCTTGTTATCTCTGCATTGGTTGCTGAAAAAAAAATATTTTCAGCACTGCAAAGTTGTGTTTTAGCAAAAGAAACAGTAAGAGAGTCATAAAATACATACATATATCTGTCTGAATTACCTCAGTGAGAAAGAATAACATGGTGTGCAGGGGAAGAGGAAGTAACAATCATGGTGGTTAACCCACAGACTAAGAACACTCTGAGTGTTCTGGTTAATTACAGAGAAGCCAATTGTTTCATGTGAAAGATGGCTCATTATTTAAGTATACTCAAAAAATGGTTAATTAGTTTACTTAACCAACTGTACTTTTACTTCGTCTTATTCTTTGTGCTCTGAATGATGTTAAATGTATTTTACTTAATCCATGCAATTTGATTCATTTTCCTTTAATTTTGTTACAAAGTATCAATGTGAATCATTGAATCATCTAACTACATTTCTCTCTTTGGGGTGAAAAATAAGCAAAGGAAAGAGAAGTAATTTAATTTAATGTTAATAAGCTGCAGACTGATGTTTACCATAAATCAGCCACTATTACCATCCTTAATAGTTGTGAATGAGACAGAGCAGATGTGGATACATCTCTCCTTCTCTTTACTCTTAGGGGCTGAATCTCCCTTACACTCTTCTAAAATGAGCACATTGATTGTTCAAGTGGGTTTATAACAGAACCATTTTACAAGATAAGAATGAAGACCAAGAGTCTTCTAATTCCTCAGGTCTGCTTTCTTAAAAAACAAAACAAAACAAAACAAAACAAAACAAAACAAAACAAAACAAAACAAAACAAAAACAAACAAACAAACAAAAAACCCCCACCCTACAAGATGGGTCTTCAGTTTTCCTGCAACTTTTAAACACAAGTGACAGTCTATGAACAGAAGGAAAAGTGAAGAAAAAATCGTTACAAGTTAAGCGTTTTCATTCAACTTCTCTTTGTGTTCTTGATTTTTCCACAGACATTATTAGAGATTAAAACATAGCTTTTCCTGAACATTTTTTCCAAGCTAGACTGCACTAGCCATTGTGTCTCTGCTTCAGGTGTCAGTCATCAAAAATAAAGGAACTGAAAGAGAGAAGAGTCTTTTCCAAAATTCCTTACTATCACCAGACTCAGAATATCCAAAACTCACCTTATGTTTCTACAAAATTGCTTCCTAAGTAGCTTCATCTCTGGAATTAACCCAGGATGAGTTACACTCTCACCATATTTTTAGAAAGTTTATGAGAGCTAAGAAAGGCAGAGAGGAGGAGGAGTACAGAGGAAAACCAAAAATATTTTATGCTTTTGCAAGCAATTAATTCCTCAGTATAAAATTCTGAAAAGGGAATGGGTCTAGAGAGCAAACCTGCATGCTAATGCATGCCAATATTTAAAAACTACACAGCATTTTTTATCTGAGGAACTTTACAAAAATGGGTATTTTTTTATTATCCTTTACAGATACTGTGTTTTGCTAAAGGTCACTCAGCAAGCCGAAACATGAGCAGAAGCAAGGTGTTCTGTCTCCTGTGTCTGTATCCTATCCACCACAAGACACCACGGCCCTGTTAAGATGAACAGCTATGAAGAGAGGCTTTTGTCTGATTAATCTTTTGTCCTGTCAGGTTCACAACACCCTTTGCAAAATTGTAATTCAAGGTCCTCTGATGTTTACCTTACATATCTCCACCTATTTTTCTGAGGTTTTTATAACTCAGGCATGAAAAATTTGCTCCAGGGTGAAAGTTGGCATGAAAGTGTCTCCAGCCAGGAGCACAGCTTTTATTTTGCTTTTTTTTTTATTTAAAAACAACCCTAACTTTAGGGGAAGGGGGGTGTGGAGGAGAAAGGGATAAACTATTTCCAAGAGGTTGCAAAGCTGCAAACAGCAACAAGATCATTTACTTGAACCCAGACCTAACTATAATAAGAGTCATACCATGCCTTCGCTCAGAAGTAACCCAAAGCATTGTTCCCCTCTCAGCCCCCTGCTCCACCAGAGTTCAGTGGGATTTGATTAGGGTTTGGGGTATTTTTTATTTCTTTAAATTAGTGTGCTGTGGTAAAACACTAATAGCAGGAATGTTGTGAGGGCTTAAAGTTGCTGGAATTTCCAGCTCACGATGATTTGGCTGGACTTCACATAAGGGGACACGCATTTCACATCTCTCAAATTAACACTCAGGTTCACCTGTAAGTGCTGGGCTCTACCATAGCGTTAGGGATTGTACCAGACTTTGCCCTTTCTCTATGTGGTTCCACAACCGCTCCAGGCATCCTTGTGAATGCAAGCTATACTTCTGGGAAAGCTGCTCAGCACAGCCGTGGGCAATGTGATTTGCCCAAGGTTGAGAAGGAAATAAGTTTTACTCTGATTTAATTTTCTTGTGTTTTTGACTGGGCTGCTGCCCAGTCTGCCTTACACTCAGCACCATCATTACAGACTTCAGATGGTCTTTCCATGCCCTATACTGCACCTCTTGCAGACACGGTGACGGTGATAAGAGACAGGCTTCAGTGGTTCCAAAGAGGAAGAGTCTTTCCTAACCCTGCTAATATGGAAAATATCGTACATGCTGATGCACCAGATCAGATCAAACATGCCCTATATGATTACTTACCACAGCATGAAAACTGAAGTAGGCACTATCAGATGAAAAACATGGTCCCTGTACAGAGCTAAAACTTGACCTAACTCACGTGGAGTGCTGACAGCACGTGTCTATCAGTCCAGGTCTCAACTATACGAGCATGAAATGTCCTCCCACACCGTCTGACACATAAAAAGGAGAGTTTTCAATGTAAAAAAAAATGCCTTTAATAAGCATCCAGTGGACTTCCAAAACTCAGGACATCATACCAGGGAAGTCTGGCTTCAATAATAATAATTTCAAAAGGAATTTTGGGTAATATAAGGGAATATGGATATTTAGGACTTTGTAAAAAATCAGCTATGTTTCCTCATTTCTAAGCTGTCTACTTTGCCTTATGTTGTCTTGCCTTACTGTTGTACTGACTTAAGATTTCCAAGGTGCCAAGACCCCAAGAAAGTGAATTTATTTTACAAAAACCTCTTAGCCTGTCAAAAATGTCATACAGGATTTGGCACCATTGAATAATGGTCAAAGTTAAAAGCCGTCCTTCCTCATAAAAATATTTTTCTGCCCTCAACAAGGTATAGGGTAATAATCTCTCTTAATTTTAGTGTTCCTGAATGAGTCTAAAGATTTCCCCTTGTTTTTATTTTCTTAAAACTACCTTTTGAAAGATCTTGTGGTGACAGGCCACACCAAAGTGCCTACAGGGACAGCCAAATCTTCTGCCTTTTCTTTGCCTGAAGTTTACTGCTTTTCCTCATCTCATCTTTCTTCCCTCAAATGCTATAGGACTTATCCACCCTTACCTTGTCACAATGGCTCTCACAAATGCTTCTCAAGACCAGCTCTTGCCAAGTTTAAGACTATTTACTTAAATCTGGAGGAGGTACAGAGAGAAGTTTTCAGGTAACTTGATACTTGCAGGGCTGGAGCACCTTCAAGCGACAATTGTTTAAAATTGTACAGTTATACAGTGGCCTGGAAGAGGAGAAAAATTGTTGATTATACACAAACCAGCATAAATTATACAGTTACAACTTTATAACCGGTTTTAGTGTTACAGCGCAGTTTCCAACTGTGAAACGTTAGCAGGCAGGGAGAATATGGAGACCTACAAGAGAGGAGAAATATGGATTTGTAGGGAGACAGTAAAAGAGATTCCTTTTCCAAAGCTGGTAAAGTTATTAATTAGGGATGGATTTAGGGTAGCCAACGGGTGTTTTGACACCAGATTCAGTGAAATGAGAATTCACCTAGACCCTTACTTTTTTCAGCAGGGAGATCTGTAGCTATCCCTGCTTTTACAGATTATGAAAACAAAGCTTTTTAATAGGTATATTTATAGTCCTCAACATCAAGAAGCAGCAAGAAAAAAAAATCTTTGAGACACTGATAGCTTTGCGGTGTAAAAGCTTACAGGCTTCTTTATATTTTTCCTGCCTAATAACTTTAGATAACTTCCTGTTTACTGTCAGGGCATCTAATGCGTATGTCAGCCTGGTGCAGCACTTTCATGATATATGCATTAGACCACACATTGATAGCAAAGAGAGAGTTACTCAGTTCTGACAGGACAAGAAAATTACTCACAAGCAGTAAAATATGGGGTTGCCACGTGATCATGTCCTGCTTCAAAACCACGTATCACATGATGATAACGTAAGAATTAAGGGAGTGTGAGAGATGCTGGAACCACGAGGTCGGTTATCCGGCCTCTTTGCCTGCGTGTGCCCTGCATTAATAAACACACCTGCTTTAATCTCCCTTATGTCCTGATGGGGGCTGCTGATCTTTGCTTGGTGTTATGGTGAGTTGTTTTCCACCACAGTCAGCCCAGATGCTACACACCTTGTGCACTGCCTTGTTTCCCTTGCAGCACTAAGTGATGGCACCTTAGAAACAATTCCTTCTGATTTTAATGACTTTGCTGTTCACCTACCGCCACACACATCTTCTAGTCACACTGCCTGCGCTGCCCTAAATATATATGTCAGACTGGGACAGCTAGGCAGTCCAAGGGAAAAAAAAAAAGGAGCAACAGGCAACTTATTGTCAATATTAATAGTTTAGTGTCCTCTGAGTAAAATGCAGGCTTGCGATGAATTAAGACTACAATTCCTTGCAACTTGTTAGTATTTTAATTACAAATCTGAAGCATCCAATTCACCAACTCAGTGAAATTAAAGAAGAAGAAAAATGTATTAGCTACAGATAAAAGAATACGGTTTAGGTAGCTGGGATCATGTTCACCTAGATCACGTTTCCTAGAGCAAATTCTGGGATTCTATTTAGTTAATGTGGGCTGTTGAAAGGTAAGTCATTGGTTAAAAGTCCTATACGTGTATTTTTGCCTTTACTGTGATTTGCATAAATGCCGACTGTGCTACCTGAAAGTGTTTCTGTCCTGATTTATAGGTGTGTTTGCATTGCTCATATCATAAATCTCCTATAGGACACTTCTGTTCTGGTATTTATTGTCCAAAGACAATTTGCGTTAAGAATGTTTTGAGATCTTGCCAGATATGCACTAGGGGATATTTGAGAAAACATCCAGTACTCAAGTGAATGAATCTAGGCAAGTCTATGATCTCACTACCCAGATAAACATTTTGCCATAATATTTCAGTACCCTATTTTATTAAGAGAAACCTATGTCTCCATATGCATCTGTTTACCATAGAGTCAATTCATTTAGGCCAAATCAAAATAAGTGCTGTAAGAAGATAATTTAGGCTAGCAGTCTCAGGCTGGTGATTACAGCTCAGTGAACAAATCTTCAGGGTCAGATCTTCTTTTGCTAAATCTAGCTCAAGCCTGAGTACAACCCTGTATTGAAACAAAATTCCCAAACATGGCCTCTGTACCCTATTTCTAAATTTCTAAGAATCTGGCTTTGAAGAGAGGATTTTTTATTATTATTGTTATTCTACTGATTATTATTACCAAGTCTGAAAATACCTAGAAAGCTTTGACTGAAATGAACACTTTGCACCGGCAGGAGCTGTATATCTTCACCATAAGACAGGTAGTCACCAAAATAAACAGGCTGTATGGCCAGCACAAGAAATATATTTGGGAGAAACTGAGGCACAAGGCGATGAAGGGGTGCCTGTGCAAGGAAAAAATAATTTCTGCAGCATCTGGTGGCACAAGGGTGAACTTCTTGGTGCCTGTCCCATGACATAGCCTTTGTAAGATGTTCCCACCTGGGACTGCATCACTAGGAGCACAGATCCACTCTCTGCAGGGCTTTCCATGGCTAGATTGGGGCCCCAAAGTCAACTTTTCCCCTGGGATTAGGCACTCTTCCTTCAGAGGGCAGAGAGAGAGGGTAGGGATTCCCCACACTGTTTTCTCTCCCCACCCGCCTGTCCCCATGCAAGGCAGGGTCACAGTACCCACACTGGAGCTGGAGGATGCTCCTGTCTTTGAAGGAGCTCTTCCCCCCTGCTGCTCCCAGCTGGGAAGCCATTGCAGGAGCTCTCAGTCCTTCCTGCTGAATCTGTTTCACTATGCAAGAAATATTTAGAGATTAATTTGGCCAAAGAGAGAAAGCAAGACCGAGCATGAATCTCTATGCTACTGGTTAGGGCACTCACCTGGAAGGGAACCTGGGTTCCAATCTCTGGTTTCAATGAGTGTTTATATGGTTTATATTAAACAGCCATTGGATAAAATACTTAAATAGTCATGAAAGCAGGGACGGCAGCCTGGGTCTGCCCCCTCCCCTTCCAGGTGAGGGCCCCAAACCACCAGAGAGTCATGCTCGGTCTTGCTGTCTCCCTATCTCCCTATCTCTCTCTAATGAATCTGTAGTTATTTGATGCAAAGTGGAACAGCTTCCACAGCAAAGATGGGGAAAGCACCCCTCCCTTTCCCCTGTTTTTGGAGCGGTGGTTCAAAGGCTCTCGGTCAGAGCAGGAAACTCAGCTGAGGTCTCCCCATCCCTGGTCCCCAGCTGTGGGTTCACAGCGGGGACAGTGGCACTGCTCCTCCGGTGGCCGTACACACTCTGAACTCATCTGGCAGGCTGAACCCCTAAGGGGACCACACACAAAATTATACCTCCGCTGTAGATCCTCATCCAGCCAGGCATGACTTAGGTGCTGAGCTACCTGGGACCAAGACACTTGGTGGCATGCCCAGCAGCAGAGCTGCTGGAGGCACTGGGGAACCTCCCCGTCTGGCTGTGAGGAACGTTGGGGAGGTGGCAGATGAGCCAGGGCTGGAAGGGGGCTCTGCCGGGACTCAAGGGCCCCTCATCCTTGCCTGAATCTAGCCCGGGGTCACCTGCCAAAGACCACACAGGGAGCCTGGGGAGGAGCACAGCCACCTCCTGAGGCACAGCCCTGGCCATGACAGCCAGACAACTCTTTGCTCTTAAGCACTCCTAGGCAATTTCTCAAGGAAGAAAAAAAATCTGTAAGTGAGGTGGACTGTTCATCATCCAGAAAGATTGCAGCAAACAGCCACTGCCATTTCCAGTGGGTATGTGTAATTAGCAAACTGTTGAGTAGACAGTCCTGAATGAAAAGCACAAATAAAGTTCGTGAGTTCCTGGTGGAATGATTTAGTTATCTTTCCAGAGGAAAATAATGTGTCTGTGTGTAACCTTTTAACTCTTTTTCTCTTTCCTTCTCTCATTCTTATACTGAATAATTATTTATTTTGTAGCCTAATTAGCTAATTATGCATGTGTTATGGTGCTTTTAAGCAGGAAGTCACTTTGTTTAGTTGTTGATGGCATGTGGCTTTTGTTCAGCTTCCGTGATGTTGGTTTATAACATAATCATCTTTACTTGCAGTGGTCTGAGGTGATGAAGTCTGTTCCTGATGCTAATATTTTAATTATCAGAGTAAAGTTTGAAAAAGGGCAGTGACTGACAGGGAACAACTTTACATGGGTAGAGGGTAACCGATTAGTTTGCACAAGCTCCCAGCTGCCTGTCTGTGAGGCACAGTCGTGCTGTTTCCCTTTAGAATAAGATGTTTTGAGGCTTTTGTATTAAAAGGCACTAACAAGAGTTTACCGAATCCACCCAGGAGTTTCTTTCCTGGCTGTCACTGTGTTTTCAGAAGTATAAAGGGACTTGAACTGGATCCCCATCCCATCAGCTCAACAATAAAGGGGTCTAGGTAGAACTGGTGTTTAGGAAGGAAATGCAAATGTAACATATTGCAGGGAGCCAAGGCAGGTTAGCTTACTGCCCGCTACGGCTTCACACGACAGCACAAGATCCACCTGCCTGCACACAAGCACCAGTTCCCTGCACATGCAGGCCAGGTGCACAAGGTCATTGCAAGAGTTAGCCACTCCATTTCTTGCCGAATGCCCAGCCATGAAAGCCACCACAGCACATATCGGTGGTTCTCCCCTGCAGCTGTCCAATTCTCTAGTCTGTCTGATTCAGAGATATCCACCGTGGTGCCCTGTGTCAGCTCCAAACTTTGACAAATGTCTCTCATTTGCATTCAGTTGTCAGACAATGCATGCAGCCATGGACCTGCTGTAACATTTATTCCTCCTTCTGCTGAAAAGATGAGTAAGGCTCTCAGGCTCATTTCCCCAGTGGTAAACCCCAGCTATCTCAGTTAGGAAACTGGTCTCCCTCGATTCCTTATCTAGTCAGCTGAGCTGCTCAAGAGGACTATTTGGAGCATGTGAATTAAGTTTCTCCTGAGAATTACCCTTTAAGGAGCCTCTCTCATGCAGGAACACTACAGCTACTGGCTTACAATACCCCTAACAGTGCTTTAAACCCCTTTTTATATTCACAAATTAATACTCTACACATTTCTTTATGTTCATATATTAAGAAATAAACTTTCCTACAAATCTATTAATTTGTCCACCAGAAACTATGCCTGCTACCTGATGAATGCAGAAGGGAAAAAGTATAGCTTTTGAATAAGTCCCTTAGAAACCATAACATGTACAACAGTTCCTACATGATCGGCTTTGAGACTGAAATGTTGCTCTATGTTTTTAAGCTCACTGACAGTTTTATGATTTAAAGGCATTTTTTCTGCCTCTTTCCCACCCTCCCATTCACGTATTCTTCACGGTGGTGCCTGTGCAGCAACACTCAGTAATAACCCCTTTCCCTAAGGGATTAAGGAAGGAAATTCGACAAGTCACTGCCTCTCCCCTTTCTTTTTTTGTGGGGTTTTTTTTTTTTTTTTGGGGGGGGGGGGTGTTTGGTTTGGATGGTGTCTGAAATGGGCTGGAATGCAAATGGAAGATATTTGGCAGGTTGACATTTGTCTGCAAAGCTAGGCACTGAGCCAGAAGCATGGAGCAAGCTGGAGTGGGTTTACATAAAGTGGGAGCAATGGTGCCAGAGCACTCCAATACATTTTCCCCTGAGACTCATAGGCAGACCACTCAATACTTCATTAAGGGTGAAATCCAGCACTATTTGAAGAGCCTTAGGAAAGTGCCTGTGCACCAATTAAGTTCGCGAGGCCTCTGCACTGGTCTGAATTCCACCCAATATAAGAATTGTTAGCTGAGGAAAAGATGCTATTACCCAGATTACAGTCTTGCTGCTCTTGTGAGGAAAAGAGACTGTTGGCGTATAGTTGGAAGCAGCACAACCCTTCTACACAATCTTTCGTAGCTGCATCCTTGCAGTATCTTTGGTGCAAACAGACTCTTGTCTGTCCATTAAGAAATCTTACAGTGTGAAAGAGTCCAGGCAAGCAAGAGAGCAGGATCTCTTCAGAAAGTAGCCTAAGATCTGATCTTTCTCAAAACAAGAATACAGGAGTTGCTTTGACACCTCTGGGATGTAACAGGTAGAATACGTGGGGCTGACTGTGGCGAGGTGGCTCAGAATGGCATCCCAGCATCTATTTTTCAGCCACAGGTATTAGCTTTTCTGAGCCTCTTTCTGTACAGCTACAGGATGTACACAGGGATGATGGGCATGATACAGCATTTGCTACAGACAAGTGTCTGCTATCCCTTCAGTAGGCTGGAATATAGTTTTTGCTAGACAAGTTTGCCTAAATTATTCTTTTATTTCTATCTATAAGGCAGACAGGCATTTAGTAGTTCTCAACTGCAGTAGGAAGTTAGTCTTAGATGGAGGGCATCTTTCTATTAACAAGGTCAACATCATTCTTTTGTATGGGTTGCATGAACGCTCATTTGTTTGCATGCAGTGCGGGGAACGCTGCATATTTTAATTTCTAAACAATGGGATGGCACAATGTCAAAGAGACACAGAGGGACAGGGGGAGCATGGGGAATGCTTGTAATGCCCCAGAGCCTTTTCACAGCAAACCAGTGATAATACAAGCTAATGGTTTCTGTAATATGAACCAGGATAAGGTCAGTTTAAAACTGATTTTTAACTTCCATCAGAGGGCATCTCCTCCATAAATAACATAGTGCATTAGATTGAAATGTAGAGTTGAGTACTGAATGATGGAAATATGTTTTTCAATTAAAAACCTCTTCACACTACATAGACATACCAGAGAAGCTGAGTGCAGGGATAGGGACTTACCAAACAATTTGTGAGATCAACCCATCAATTTAATATTAGCCCCTTGATGCATATGCTTAACTCCCATTAGTGGCACTGGGAGCAACAAGACTGCACCAACAGAAAGAATCAACCTCATACTCTTTACACAAATGCAGATGCTTTCCGTTGAAATTAAGGTGCTTTTAAGAATGTGGGGTTAACAAAAATACAGTCTACACAATGAAAGTGAATCAAATGTTTACATTATATAATTGCTTTTGCTTGCTTTGACAAGGAAAATTAGCTCTGTAAAGTGCCAGTTCTAAAATGCATACTTGAATACACTTGATGAGCATAAGATCCCTGCACACCTAAGGCTAGATTGATAAAAAAACTCACAAATGCAATTGAGCTGAATTTTTTTCTTTTCCCTCTTGCAGTTGCTGTCAGGAGCCTGTGAGTTGAGGCGGTAACTCCGTAATTTGCAAAAGTGTCAAATGAAAGCAAATATGCTCTAGCATGTGGGCAGGGTGCATCCAGCAAGAGATTCATTGGAGAAGATAATAGAGGAGGTCTTGTTCCAGGTCAGCAGTTGCATGGTCCTCAATCAGGACTTTGGATTTCAAGGTCAAAAAGGGTTATTGTGATCATCTAAGATACATTGCAGGATTTAGGTCTTTCTTAAATTAAATACTTCAAAAGACAAAAAGGCTTTCTTGGATGGAGAATTCACTGCAGCACATCGTAATTACTCTCCCTATCCAAACAACAAAACAACAAATATTCCCTCAAAATGTGTACCCTTGAAAGTTTCCATCTGAATTCGTCTGTTTTTAAGCACCGTTTTTTATTATAACCTGATCTGCAGTACTGAAGAACTCTATCATCATGAGAACTGAATGGGAATTTTTTTCACTATTCTCTAGTCAACAGCAGAGGGAGAGAGAGGACACTCATTTGGAAGGTGGGACACCCAGGTTCACATCCCAATTTTGCCTGAACGGGAATGAAGGGATTTGGCCTACATTCCCACTACAAGCCAGTGAGTCACACTGGGGGCTGGAGTAGCATTCAGCCTGCAACCCACTGTAATTGTGTCAGTTGATAAAGGCATTTCCCAAGGCAGGCTGGAAGATTTTCTACATGGATGGATGGTCAGGAAAGTCTGCATAATGCTCATGTGAAAGCATAGGTTAAGTGGACAGTAAAGTAGTAGACAGTAGGGTCGCACTCTCCATCACACAGGGTTTTATAAGCAAGTAAAGTCATGGAGAGGAAGTGGAGTCATGAGCTCTTTAATAGTTTCAGTCCCAAGGCTACGTTTCACAGCAAGGCAGTGGCTTGTTTTCTAGGGCTGCCTACAAACACTGACACAAATGGCGCAAATTGCAAACAATGAGTGGGAGAAGTGTATGCACAACCTACTGTATTTTCTTCACAGGTTTTGTGTGTGCCTATTTCCTCCGTGATGTTTTGTGAAAGCTCTCTCCAAGGTGCCACAACCTGAATATTATTTGCAGCTTTATTTGTAATGTATTTCCTCAGAAAGTAACAAAATGGGGAGAAAATGACAACAAAATCCAACAGGTCCCAAAGCATCAGGAAACTCTATTACTGTTATGAACCAGAATGCAGGCCAGGACACAGATCTTTCAAATCTGAGGGGCTCACAGAGCCAAACACTGATCCGTGACACCTATGAAAACCCCTTGCCCTCAGTGGGATCACACAAATACGTGTAGAGAGACACAGTCCATGGAGGGCTTATTTAAGCAGATGGCTTAATTTTGGGGGTGTACTGTTTGCCTAGCACATTATAACTCTAGCAAAAGAGATTTGTGTCACTTTTCTTATCAAGTTATGACCTGCATTTTCAAATGTGGGCGCTTATGGTTAGCAGTTAAATAAGTGCCCTGATTTCCAAAGCCACAAAATACAGAAGGATGCCTCTGTCTGGTTTTGGTTTCTTTTTCGTTTTTCTTTTTGTTCTTTCTCTCTCTTTTCTTTCTTTTATTATGTTTAAAATGTCACTTTAATTTTTTAACTAACTTTTTTAATTAACTTTTTAAGATTAATGAATCATCAGGGATCTCAAAGATCACTTCCATGACCAAAGCCACCATTGACTTTCCATATTCAGACCTCTTATTAGGAGCAGGTGAATGGGGTAAGTTTCCCTCTCAACAGTTAGGTTCTTAGGGCAACAGCGATCTAAATGCTGGTGGAAAGAGGACGGTCTACTCCATTACAACTGCCTTTACAGTGTCCCCACTGTTTTAACTGCACTTTATGTCTCCTAACTGTACCAAAAGGCTTATGGTCACAGTGTCAGACAAAATCCTGAAAAATACAATCTAACAACAAAGTTGCCTCAGCTTTGATCAGTATTTTGGATCAGACAACCTCCAGATGTCTCTTCCAACCTACATTATTATGTGATTCTGGTTAAACATTATGCAGTGCGGTTATGAAGATGACTTGGGCGAAGTCAGAATTGTTGGCTGAATGACACCTCCTGAGCCACCAATAGATTTAGCAAATACCAAGCAGACATTTCATTTTGTAAGGCCAAGAGAGGCAACAAAAAGCTACGCAAGGCCTCCTCCAGAGAACTGTTACTGAAAAAGTGAGAGAGTACAAAACATTAATAGAGGGTGGAGGGTAGGAAGAGGCAACGGAATAGCCTTCCAATGCATTGTGGTAGCACCAAGAGTTGCTATCAAAGATGATGTAATAAATTGATGAGGGAAAAATGTACCGTACCAAGGAACAATGAGCTGAACTTCAAAGGTATCAATTGTGTTAGAGCTCTCAGGGCAAAACCTAACTATTGAGATAATTACAAATGTCAGAAATCAAACTGAAGAAAAAATTTCTGAAACAAGACAAGCAGGAAGGAGTGATGAGCACCAACTCTCCGTGTAGAAGTGATGGTTCAAGAATGTAAAGGTCACTGTACTTCCTCACAGAAGTCTTCAGCACTACATGAGCTGAGAAGTACCAGCTCTGAAACACAAACTTTCATTTAGGAGACCCAAGTTTGCTAGGTTCTTCTGGGTGAAGGTCAGTGCAGTGTGAGACTGATGCAAATGATCAGGGGGGGTTCTTTCTTCTCTTACCGAGAAGTGATGTGGGAATTCAGATTATAAAAGGATAAATAATCAACATCAAAACAGGAGCCTGGGAAGAGATATTTGCAATGTGTCCATTGCTTGATATGGTCCCATGGATTTCAAGCTCCCTGCCACATATTGTATGCTACTTAATCTAACAACTTCCATTAATAGAAGGACAAGTCTTACTCACTTTGCTCTTGTGAGTTAGCAGGAACTGTTCTATTTATTGGTGCCTGAAAAGTTTGTCCTTAGTTAGCAAAGAAATCAACAGGTCTGCATTTTTCCTTCTGCATCATGCTCTAGAACAACACCAGCTCCAGAAATGACAGTTATTAGTGATGAGGGAGGTGAATCTCACAATCACATTCCTTCAGAAAGAAAATATAAATGTTTTCTGTTGGGGAAAAAAAAAAAAAAAAAAAAAAAAAAAGAAAAGTTAGTGATAGCAATGCTAGTATTTCTACAATTTTTTATCTTGTATTTTATTATTTATGATCATGAACTATGTTAGCTGTATCTAAGTATGGTACCTATTTTACCCTTTTAATATAATTTTATTCCATGAAACACCAATATTAATACAGGTGAAGATTCTCTTGGAGAATCATATGACCATCAAAACATTACAGATCAGGTTTGTATGTTGAAAGATATGAACCCAACCTTACATTAACCCAGAGTTTTTACCAAGTCTTAGAAGTCATGGCAAGAATTAGACAAATGTAACCTGACTCATCATTACTTGGATTTCCATGGAAACCACTTTTCTTTACTAGACCAGGTCCCAGACTCACTTTCTTTTCCTAAGATACTAAGGCCAAGCCACAATTAATGTTTCATCATCAATACTGGTTTTAATTTTTAAATAAAAACACAATATTCCCTCTAGGTAAAAAAGTAAGAGAAATGTTGACTAACATATATTTATGAGCATCTAATACCTTCAGATCTAATAAAATCATATTTTCTGTTAAGCAAAGTTATGCATGCTAAGTACGACTACTGATCCAGTCCATGTTGAGCCAGCTGACATGTCACAATTATTTCTATATCTAAGAATATTTGAAATGTAAACTCAGAAGAATTGGAAATATTAAACATGCATAATCAAGGTTTAAATGTATCAGGCATAAGTGGTGGAAACATATTTTTCCTCTTCCAGTACTCCTGTAATATTCTCAAATAAATCTTTCACTAGGTATATTTGTTTGGTGGCATGAAATTGACGAATAAAGTCACGTCCTGGACACATTTGATTCACAGACAGGTTTCACTACCTTTCCTCTACAGGTAAATACTACCCGTGTCCCTCTTTTCAAAAAATATTGGTGCAATGAGCATCATTAAATTCAACATTTCTCTTTTTGTCCTGGTTCAAAACCTGCTGAGATCTGCCTTCAAAAAAGAAGTAGCTCAATGACAAATCTAAATACATTTTATCTATTCTTTTTTGAAGAATCACTTAGAGGTTCAATTAAACATACTGCAATCAAAAAGACAAGATGTCAACTCTCTTCAAGGACTTGAAGTGGGGATTTTTTGTTTGCTTGTTTGTTTCTTTACTAATATTCTAACTTTTGGAGTCATCTGATTTTTAAAATGAGTCTTTTACTTAAAGTAAAAAAGAAAATAACATCAAGGAGAGGCAGGATTCTCAGTGGGTGTAAATTAGCAAACCTGGTTTAAAGTTGATGGAGTAAGGTTCATTTATATCAACTGTGAATCTGACCCAAGCTGTATATACTTGCTAGAAAACACTCATGATTTTGCAAATTATTCACTCTTATATCTAATGTTTTTCATTAACAGAGTTGTCTCATATAGTAGATGCTGCTGTTTTTCTCGTTGAAGAATATATTGGTTAAAGTCATCACAAGGAAAAAACCAATATCTTGATATAAAGGAGTTCACTTTATTTCCTTCATGGCTATTAAAGAATCCAACAGTGATAAGGTATTTGGAAACCACACAGTCCAAATAATATTAATATGCAGAGGTGGGAAATGAACATCAAGTTACTCAAAATCAACACTGTCCAGGCAGAAACTTGCATCTCACAAAATAAATTACTTGTAAAACTAAATGTCTATATGAAATATTAAATTTTAAAACCGTTCTGTATTACCCATTTTAAATACAGTCACCCAACTTACGCTGCTTCTTCTCCAACCATATCTGAAAGTAAGCAGGCACACTGCATCAATCAAAAGAAGACTGCAGTGAGAAAAATAATCCCCCATCAAAGCAAAATACATAAATACATAAATAAGGCCAGTGTTACATAAAATATCAGTAGTACTGAAAAGTATTTAAATGAGCATTTAAAAACTTATGATATTTTTCTCTCCCTCTTTCTGCATCCCCCCACTCTCCCGCAGCCTGGGCTTGTTTTATTTGGCACATAAAGAGTCTGGTTTATTAGGCAAATATTTATGAACTTGACTTTAACCAAATCCTGTTCACAGCTGCACCTGAGAGTTACTCCAGTCTAGGATTGGAGCAACTCTCGGGGATCAGCAAATTGTTTGCACAGCCACGGAGGGGGAATTAAAAATCTTGTTGAATCAGGATTAGCAGATCACATGAGGAGGAGGAGGAGAGCTCATTTCCATAAGCTCTTCATCTCCCAGGCTGATTCTCAACTCTCTGTGGCCTACAGACATGTATGACCCAAAAAAAAAAAAAAAAAAAAAAAAAAAAAAAGACTGTATGAGTAAAAGAGGGGAAAAAGGAAAGAAAGAAAGAATGGGCTTTTGCAATGACTGCATCTTTGCATTTTCTGCTGGGAAGGGTTCAAGCCAGCCTTTGTGCCCTTTGAGATAAACTCATATGACCTTCCACACTTGGAAGTACATAACAGTGTCAAGACAGATCCCAACAGTATGGCTAACTGTTCCTGACTCAAGCAGTGTTGCCAGGCAGGTTAAACTTTGAGGGGCCACGTTTACTTCTGCCTTGTGATTAATGGCAGAAGAACTGCACATGCTGTGTGAAGTCCCACATCTCTCCCACCTGTTGAGCTGCCTACCTACCTACGCTTCCCAAAGTCTGGGCAAAGGAATGCTCTCTGATCATTTGAAATCCATTAGCTGCTTCTCATTTGCGTGTGCATCAACAGTGTTTAAGTTCAAAACAAAATACACAGCTGTTACATGCATGGTGTCTTCCATGCTAGATGAATGGATAAAGCTGGCTGAGGTTAACAGCACAGAAATCTTTAAATAACATTAGCCTGTCAAATAAATAAATAACTCTGAAACTATACAATGACTTAGAGCTGCCCTAAATTTGTTGGACTGTGAGCTCTCCTGCATGCCCATGAAGAACTGCTACAAAGCAGCTGCAGCCAAAAGAGAGCCACTGGTGTAGGGATGTGAACTTTGTTTCCTCTCAGAACAAAAGCAGATGGTCTCTTACTGAATAAAGAGAAAAATACACATGCCCCCAACTACTAGAGTATTCAGTAAAAACCTGAGCCTGGGATGGTCATAGAGTCTCCATCACCTATTCGAGTTCCTTCATGACCACTGTCATCACCGGCGCAACCTCCTCACCTGAATGCAACCAGGGTGGTTGAAGCATACCAAGTTTGTTTTTAAACAAACCACAACCAAATGAAAATATATGCATTTAAATTCTAATGATTATGAAAAAGAGGGGTACTACATAGCAAAATAAGCATAGCAGAATCGCTCAAAATGGCTGTTGATATGTGCCTGAACCCAGATAAAAGCAAGCCCTGCTTTATACATCAAGATTTTTCTTGTGTTTATACTTGCTGTCCCAGGAGAGCCAAATGAATAACTCTTTCAGCATTAATTGGGGGTTATATAGCTAAATCTCTACCATACTGTATGCCCCAGACCATATCCTTCTCTGGGATAGTTCATCCATCAGCGAGTCTTCTAACAGGTACAATTAAGTAGAATCAAAAGTAGAAATCAATTTGTGAGGTGCTCGAAAGAAAAATCACACATGTCCCAGCTATGTGGTCACTTCAATCAACTATCCTTTAAGAAGCTGCATTACAACTTAAACTAAAGTTTGAACAGCTCAGGTTTGTTGACTTTGGCAGTGTCATTTTTATTCACTAGAACAGCCTGAAATTTTTGAATGAGAAATATGTGTGCAAATTTGGCCCATTCTCAAAACTTAATTTTTTTTAATACTGCTATAGCTCGTTAATGTACTTATGATTTGACAGACAAATTTTCTTTCTTTTTATTTTCTTTTTGTTGTTGCTGTTGTTGTATGTGTGAAAGCTTTTCTTTCCTCTTTCCTGCTCCAGAGAAGCTGCTTTTTCATGTTCCTAAATTGCTCATTTGAGGTGATCTTTTCCATTACACAGCCCCTGCTGCTGCCAATACTTACACATTTGAAGTCTATTGGAGGGTCTTGGGTATGATTCTGTGCCGTTTTAAGCACTTCTGCAATCTTTCTGCTCCTAGACTGCTTCAGAGGCTGAAGAGACCCTTAAAATCACTTAGACTACCCTTAGCACCTTCTAAATTGCAACTGCATGTCCAGGCTGTCACAGGTCACCATGGCTGTGTTACACTTACCTAAGGCACAACCCTCCTAGGAACAGCTTGAATCTGGGTCCTCCTACATTTGCTGTCCCAGATCTGATGGCTTCTACTGGCTGGAGACATTGAGACCACTCCAAAAGGTCCCCAGGCTGTTTTTTCCTGCCCAGCACTGATTGTGGCTGTTGAACCAGTCATGAAGCTTGTGGGTCTTTGTCCACAAGAGAGTGTTAACATGAAGGGCACATCCCAGATATCCCCACCCAGGATGCTGCTGACAGTCTTCCCACATTACATGCTGGAGCTGTACTTCTTTCCCATTGCTGCAACATCTGCTATACCCAGATCCAAGAAAGAGTCTTTAAGATTGACTTCTGTCATTTCTCCAGTAGGAAATTCTGAGTTTTAGTTCCCCGTTACACTGTTCTGACCTTTTTACAGGGATCGTTATCTCCTTTCACTTGGCATAAAGTACCTAGACTACAGGAGAGATTGTTATCTCTTCTCTTTTTTTACGTCCTTCACATCCCAAAATTTCTAATTTTCTTCTCAAATCTCATCTCTTTAAACCAACTACCCAACAAGGGGCAGCATTCACCACCACCACCTCCACCACAGCACGCTTCAGTCCTTTATCTGGCCTCCACAGTGAGAAGGGAAATGGAAGTTTCCTCTTCCCCTTCGCCCACTGCAAAGAAACCTCTGTCTCCAGCTCCAGTTTGCCTGATGCTGCTCGGTGGACATCCACAGATGTGATCATACCTTCTCCAGCCTGCACCATTGCTGTTCTTCCAGCCCTGGCAGCCATGCAGCAGAGTGGCCAAGTCTGATAGCCGGTGTCTATGAGTGAGTGCACTGAACCCTAAAAGCCAGTGAACCCAGAAGTTTTTCATGCAGTCCATATTGCTTATGGCAGTAGCATCAAGGTGACAGGGCGGTTGCTTTTGCAGTCACACCTAAAATACATGAATTGATAGATTAGGCAGAGTGGGCAACATGCAGTTCCCAGAGATGTCTTCGGTACATTTTTGCAGATTTTTTTGCTTTTGTTCTCTTTAGGACTGGTGCAGTGGCACACTACATTAGTGCAAACTGGTGCTGACGCTCAGAGGCTGTGCCCACTCTGTCAGGATTCAAAATATTACCACAATCTACAAGTAAGCAATAAGATATGACAAGGAGTGTGATACTGTAACATAACAATGTACCTCAAGGGACACCTGTGAGGGAGGAGGTGAAACTGAATGTATTCAACTGCTCAAGGTGTGATTTTTATCTCAAATCATAATGTAATAAGATGTGATAATAAAAAGGCACAGGACTGAAACAAATCATGTCTTTTTTAGAACGTCAACCTGGTTATGTGGCATGCTGTAAAAAATGTTATGCAGTTTCCTGCCTTCCAAATAGAATACTTATAGAATTATCTGACACAATTTACATCAACATGTTTATTTTTTTAAAAAAAAAAACACAAACATTAGCCTTGGTAGCCCTAGATTATCATTTCCTCATGTGGCTTCTGCTCCAAGAATCCCTCATGCATCCAATATTTTTTGCCAATATAAAAAGCCATGGTAGAAATGGGCTCAAACTTTCATCTCATTTTAAATATCAGGGTTTTAGAAGCACCACAAGAGAAATATAACACACAACAAGTCCCCTACTTTTCTGATGAAATTTCACAAGTGTGTTCCTAACACGGATACTGCACAAGCCTCAAACCCTCTCATACTATAAAAAAATTTAAACTCACTTGAGCCAAACCAAAACACAGTAGCTTGCAAACTCCTTAGGGATCATTTCAAGGGAAAGCATGCCCTGTAATTTTAAGGTTTTGTGCACCTACAACACAAAAAATAGGTATAAAATAGTTTTCAAATATGGCATACTCAAAAGATGCTCTCAGAAGACTTTAAAGCTGGAAAGCTCATTCTGACCTGTTACCAAGTAACCTCAGTTCTCAGTGACTTCAGTCTCAGAGAGATACCATGTTATTACATGGTCAGGTCACTGAATATGAAATACCTTGAACAGCAGATCTCAGAGCTCTGTTTATTTTCAAATTTTAATTCAAGACTCCTACACATAGCCCAGTAATATTTTAGAAAAAACTGGTTTAATCCAATGAACAAGCATGATAGGCATATTGTTACAAATGTCTCTAGAGAACAAGTGAGCTTTTAGAGAACAAGTGAGCTTTTCTGGAGATTTTTGGTGGGTTGTATAACCCTGTAGCCTTTTCCTTCTATTTTACCACCACAACAAGCATCAGGCTTCATCTTCTCCAAAACATACCCTTGATTGCATTTCATGAAAAGACGAGAGGACTCAGTCATTTGGACAAATACAGTCCAGTTACCACCAAATGGTAAAAAAACAAACAAACAAAAAAAAAAAACAAACAAAAAAGCCCAACCAAACAAACAAAAATACACAAACAAAAAAAAAATAAACAAGAGGTCTAATCTAATTGTTGTATAGAAAATTACTATAGGCCTTTTTATGATTATATGCAGTACTTATTTAAGCACTGAGATCCCATTGAGATGAAACATCTCAGCTCCACAAGTATTCTGCCTCTGTTACTGGCCGTGCCTGAAGCTGTATTTTAAGCATACGCCAATGAACTGTTAAGTCCCATTGACTTCAGTGGGAGCGCTCACAGCTATAAAACTTGTGATAGAGTCTTGCACCGGAGCTGCTGTTATTTCTATGCTATTTATTTTATGATGCTGGCCTGTCTATTTGAGCTTGCAATTCACTCTTCAGCTCAGTGGGCGGGGATCTGCTGTTTTTATTTGTGCCCTTCACAAATTTCCACGTGCATTACTCTCCTTGCTCTCTCGTCCAGGTAAGTCTCAGTGTGCCCATACAAAGCAAACCTTTATTTCTCTGTTCATCTTCCCCTTGCAGGGAGTCAGTTATGAGGAGCTCAACAGGGCAGGTGTATACCAGTCCTCAGATGGGAGAGCCACTTTGGGAAGAGCAGCCACTTTAGCCCTTTGTGAATGGTACCGTTACTTCGTCAGTAACAAAGTTGCATTTCTGCCTGGCATTTGGAGTTGGGTGTGCCGTAGGAAATGTCAAAAGGAGAAATAAAACTGAGTTTTTGGCTATTTGCCTCCATTAAAGGCCTCGTAGTAATTTTCACAATAGCATCCCCAGTATTATGCCTGATTTCAAATTGGGATAATTGCATTCTGCCTACCTGAATTTCTGTTCTGGAGTTCGGTTAGATAGAGTAACATTTTTTTGCTGCCAGAATTCAAATATTGTTTAGGGACGCAATCTGCTTTTAAACAATTCTTGTTCTGCTCTCAAGAGAGAGGTTCATGGCAATTCAGATACTGCGATGGTTAATATTAGAACAATACATATAAATAAATAAAGGAATTCCAGGAGTGGTTGAAGTGATTCCTATACACACACACACACACACACACAAGCACATGACCCTTCAAGATGAGAGGCAGAATATGAGACACTACATTGTAAGACATTGCAATGTTATTATGCTTTGTATGAAGGATGCCATATAAAATATTAATGTATTTCATTAAAATGACTCTTAATGTCAATATGTAGTGTGACTGTGCCATGATTTCTTATGTTAGTAGGTGCTTTACTAGAAGTTATATCTTTACATTATTCAACCACAATAGTCTGTGTGGTAAATGTATTGCCTCTGTTATCAACTTACTTATGCCCCATGAAAAACCATTGCTATGGTGATGAGTATTTTATGGTACAGTATTCGCCTAATTATAAAACTGTTCTCTAACAGAGGTGCTAACAGTATTTTCAACAGCAAAATCCATTTTCAAAATTAAAATATATGCAAATAATTGAGCCATAACCCTCAACAGGCATATTTTTGATTGATAATTATTTCTGTATATTAAAACTGTTAGAGGTAAATGTAAAAGTTATCACAATGGGAGTTTAAGAGGGCTTATTTTTATAACTCTAAGGCAATGTATACCTTTGTTATTTGCTGATGGACTGTATGCTGTTAAAGTGGAAAAGTTTCAATGGAAATAAGATTATTCTATTTGTATATGAAGTATAATATCATGCAAAAGAAAAATGCAAGATATGGTTTATTAAGCATTTATTTGTAACTAGCAACATCCCTAGAAAAATGACACATGTAGTTCTCTGACTTTATTGCCACTTCCATGGAGCTCAATGTTTTTCTTCAAATCATTGTGATTATTATACTCAGTCTGAGAATTTAACACCTGCTGTTTCAAAACTTGATCACAAATATTTCAGGATATATATGAAATAGTACAGAACAGAGGAAAAAGACTCAGACTACAATAATGTAGGAAGAATAAAAGAAAAAGGGGAGGAGGGGGAGCGGGAAATATTTTTCCCAGTAAGTAAAATTAGTCAAAACAGTTATCTAGAATCTGGAGAGAATTTTAGATACATTTAAATTAATATCATAAAATTCATAATGGCATGCTAAATATGAGGGGGAAGAAAAAACCCCTGTTAGAAGAGGAAATAATATTGGTTGAATTCTGTAACAAAGTGTCTGTAAGAAAACAAGACTAACAGGGATACGACTGATAGTGAGATGTTTAAACACACAATACCAGAAATATTTGAATGAAAAAGAATGGAACATCGTTAGATAAAAATGGGTAAGAACAATGTGTGAAATGCTGTATTTTAATTTTTATTCATTATTTAAGAAGAAGACAGCATCTGATATAGTTTAAAATCTACTGTGTTATGGTGAACATGATCATGATGTTTGAAGTTATCTGAAAGTTTCTGTCTTTTATTCCTCTTCCTCTCAGTTTCTTCTTTTTTCCCTCTTATTTAAAAGCGGATGTCTTAATATTTGTACCATTAACTTTGTACAGTATTTTTAAGATGCTTGTTTATAATGGAAGCTTCAAAACATAAATCAAAATAATGGAGAGTATGGTACTGATTATTCAAACAGCATCATCTGTTAATAGCCTGGGCTTCCTGTAGGTGAAGCAGTTTCAATTTGATAAAGCATTTAGATGTAATCTTAACTTTAAGCATGCACTGAAGTCTGTCTGCAGTCATCTAAATACGTAGGCATGTGCTTCAATTGGAATGAAGTGCGTATGTAGGGTTAAACAGATGCTTTGCTGAGGCACAGATCCTAAAATTGTGAGCCTGATCCTTGATCTATTGAAGGCTTTCAACTCTGCTGGATGTTAGTTCTTTTATTATGTGTAAAGCTGTCCAGAGAGGATGAGATACTGACCCTAAAATGAATAGCAGTACATTCAGCCAGTTTTTGTTCAAGCCTGCTTTGAATAGAGATGGAATAAAACTGATGTCTGAAATATGCCATATTTGGGAAAAGAAGTAAAGAAGCTTAAAACTGGGGGGCCTGCCTTTGGTTACAGTACCAGTTTCTGTCTTTTGTCTGAACATTAATGCTGTCAGTTTACTACAGGTAAGAGCTGATTCCAGATTGCTTTGTTTTCTATTTACTCAGGGGGTTTGGTTAGTTTTTTGGGTTTTTTTAAATGTATTTAGTTCTGCAGCACAAATACTGCTGGTTCCATCATTACTTTGGGAAAACAGAAATAGAAGGGAACTCCTGTGTAATCAGATCCAGTCTATGGCTAATGGAGGTAACCAGGTCATATAAATCTGTTAATAAATTTATCAAACTCTGTTTAAACCCATTAGATATTTTTTTTCCTTCATTGCTCCCATTTGAAAACTGTTTCAGAACTTCAGACCTCTGTTAGTTATAAATCTTCTCATTTCTGTCCTAGATGTGTTTACAACCAGTTTATACCCATTTGATCTTATGCCAACATTGTCTTGGATTTTAACCCCTCTCTAGCTGAAGAAACACAGTAAAAAATAATTAAAGGAGAAAAGAGGATTACACTCTTGAAAATCTGTTATACTGACACTATTAAAATTTAGAAAATAGAAAACACTCCCGCATCCTGATTTTTGGGCACATTTAGTTGCTTTTGGTAGGACCTATCAAATCTAAAGCAAACATAGTTTTACCTTTCTCTTGAGAAACAGATCTGTAAGTCTCAACCCTCCCGAATAAGAAAATAACCAAAAATCTACCCCTAGAATTAATCACACCTAAACCAAGAGGTGACTTTGTCAACTGCTTTCTAGCCTTGCTTAACAATTATTTTGAAAAGCCATTGATCAAATCACCCCTCTCTGGGGGTACACTTTATTTCTCACTGTCAGAAAACTCAGGAAAATAGCTTCCAAAATCTTCAAGGTTTCTGGACTGCACCAGTTTAAGGCTATTTACACAAAAGCCATTGTTCTGTGTGTGCAAACACTGCTTTCCTCCTATCATTGAACTGGTCATGTAACAGGGTTTTCCCAGAAAAAAAAAAGAGGTTTGTTTTTTTGCAGGGTTTTTGACATTCTTTTTCATTTTAAGGAAAGTAATAAAAACATCTCCTCTCCTTGTTATAGACACTATACCATCCATTGGTCCTATCCCAAGCCTGTAGCTCTCTTCTGCCGTTTATAGCCTTGGCAAGGATTCACAGGAAACAAGTACAGCCCCCAGTAGAAGAGGAAATATTTTCAAAGAGATGTCTGCTTCTTCTTTTCAAACAGACGGAACAGGCTACCTGCATATAATCTCACTCTTTTGGTTGCATACCTATGTACATACAGATTTAGATAGTTTTCAATGCACTATGTATGTAGCAATCTCAGGTTTTTGTTTAAGGCAATGAACACATAATGAATTTTCTAGGTATTTGAAGCAATAAAGTGTTAACATCTCCTGTAATTGTAACTCACACTTAGAGGTTTTTATTTAAAATAAATGAATCTTGTAGAAATATGAAGACTTTTGAAAAAAAGGAAATAAAAAGAAAGCCTGAAAGAGTGTGAACACTGGAGGCAGAGAATCATATTAAAACTAGAATATCTGCACTTCACTAGTTCTTCTCCAAAATAAATAAGGTCATGGAAAAAAATAATGCCACAAGGCAGCTTGAGACACTAAGAACTTAGTTTTCTTGGACCACCGATACCATTGTTTTCTGTAAGTGAAGATTTTGTGTTGGAAACACTTGTATCCAACTTTGTGGGAGTAAAGACCTTAGGAAGACATAAATTTTATAAATATTTAAACGCCCCCAACAGAACACTGCCAACCTTCTGAGGGTATCTTCAAGATAAATCAGCTTGCCACACTGAACTCTTACCTTTCTCTTCCGGTTGGGAATGACTCCTGTAAAGTTAGTTCTACTTTCAAAGCGTCGGAAAGGAAATAAAAATATTCCATAAATAATAAGAATTAAAAATGCTAGTGCCCAATCCTATTGATTTCACTTAGAGTTGAGGGCACTCAGCACCTTGCAGGAGGCTCTTGCAACATCAGACTATTAGGCCCTTATGCAGAAGGAAATCTTTCATTGATTGCTCTTAACCGTGTCATTTCAGAGGAAGTAGCACAGAATGTCAAATGTGTTACACTTTAGGCCCACTCTTGCAAACATTTATGCACGGGAAAGCATTTACACAGGTGAGCCGATTTGGTGGGGTCTGCCGGGCACAGGGCTGGAGCCACTCTCCCCTGCCTGCCTGTGCAGCAGCACACTTTCTCCACTCCTTCATTTTCCACCATGAGCCGCCTTGAAGGCACGTGAAACGGGTGCACAGATTTGCTGCCTTACAAGTGCTCTCAGAAATGTTTCCTCTCCCTCACTTTCTAAGTGGTTTCATAGACTTTATTTCCTTTTAGTAGCGTGAACTTTCCAGTACGCCCAGCACCTGTCCCTTTAATATAGCACACAGGGTTCTTTCCCTCCATACTGTACATTATCCTCATTAACACATATCAGTCAAAAGCACTGTTAATTAAACTGGCAAGATGATTACACACGCCTCCATGTGCCCCCTCAGAGCATCCGCTTGCCAAGATTTTTTTTCCTCCCTCATCTAAAGTGGGTGGAGGAGGCCCCGAGAAAACCAGAATTTAATGTTTAAAAAAATATCCCAGCACATTGTTCTCTTGGAGCAAAATGGCTTACACGTCAGCACCACTCTCCCAAATAAATAAATGCAACACTGATATCAGTCTGTAAAACTAACACGTGCATATTTGATCCATACAGGCACTGCGTGTAACAACATCTCTTTTGAAAGCTGATCCTCTCCAGATAGAAGACTCAATACACTGACCTTGAAGTCTGGACTAATGAGGATGTCATAAAAAATTGATTAAAGCTGGGCAGACCCCAACAGGTTAGGGGAGCTGGGGTGTTTAATTTTCCTTTATATTTTTAGAGTCTTTGTAAAAATCTGAATGATTTCCCAGTTTTTCTATTTACTTCCACTTGTTTCTGACATTTTTGCACGGAAACTCACTGGCTTCCAGGAAATATTTCCAGCGCATTTCAAAAGTTATAACCATTTTTGCCACATTGCCACAAAACTCTTAAGAGAGTTTGCAATTCTGTAATGTGCTTTGGATCAAGCTCTCTTCAAGAATACTATTGGAATGACAGGGCTGGAGGGTACAGTAGCAGAGTATAAATAAAGGCAGGCAGTGGTGATCCCTGAAGCAAAGATAATGTACTTTTCTAGTACACATACACAGGCCTGATAGCTGCAACATAAGCCGTCCAACCATCCTCCTAGCAGAATACAGTTCTAAGAAGCTGTAGGAAAATACTGCCTTGCAAGGAAGAAGATGAATTTGCAGAAATCCATCACTGAGACTAAAAATGTTTGCTCCGTAGCAGGACATGAGCACCTAAGCTGCTGGGAACGGGACCAGTATTCAGCTGACTGCTAATACCCTAGTCTGCAGCACAAGAGATGTCCTTGAATGTTAAAGAGGCAAATTAGGTGTAGGTCAAGATAATAAAGTGTCCTTCTTACCCCGTGGGAATTTTTCACCTGATTTTTTTTTCCCTTCCTGCATCCGAACAAGTCAAAATTCTGGAAATGTTTGTGAACTGATTAAAAATTAGTGGAAAGGAAACCATGAAAGAAAATCATGGGATTTAATTAAATTATTTTGAATTGCTTTGTTCTAAACTATCTCTTAGAATCTGAAAGGTGATTATAAATGTAAATAAATGCTGTCAGCTGAGAAAAAAAAATAAAGGGAATTTCTTTTTAATTACAAAATTCACAAAAATTTATCTCTTCAACAAATATCTCCTAGTTTCACTAGTCTATAATTTCCAGTAGAAATAGTCATAAAAATTCTTGACCTTTTGTGATGGGAATATTGATATCTGTTTTGAGAATATTAGACCTGCTTTGACAGAAAGGAAAATAAATACTCCCTATAAAAGTTTCTCAAGCTGACCATATATAGGTCAGTAAATGTTCATTTCCTCTCTTTGAACTTCAGACACGTTTAGCTGAAGAGAACAAGACTTTCCTTGTGTGACATAAACCAGTTTTCACATCAATAGTCCCAACATAGGCAGTCTAAAGGGATAGCATCCTCCCTGTTGTCTCAAATGCTAACAGAAATAACTTTGTATCTGTTGTATCACGATAGAAGTTCAGCTACCATAAATAACTGATTATCAATTTAAAATGAAAAATGGCCATTAAAAAAATGAACTTTAATGTCTACTTCGATGCATTATAAAAATTCAATTGTTAATTTATTTTCTAAAAATTTGAGTTCTGACCATTTAATTTTTAATTTGGTTCCTAACACTATTTGCTACCTATGTTTCAAGCTCTGGAATCCAGCTACATTTGAGTAATCCACTCTAGGGAGGAGAGGAGAGGAACTTTATGTGCCTACAAAAACATACATGTGCACTCACACACAGGTGTTGAGAGGTCTTATCATACGCAAAGAAAATGGAAAATGTCTCACAAGATAGATTATAGCTTTGCATCAGTACAGAATTCACAGCCTTTTTTTTTTTTTTTTTCCCTGAATACTTTAAATCTAGATGCCTGACTCAAAGGCTCAGTTGTACTGGGCACACCTTCTCAAAGTGACCTTGGCGTTTTTTTGGAGTTCAGGCAGACTTTGGTAACCATCCCTTCCAGCATTGTCCTTGAAGTCCCAGTCTTGAAATTTTCAGCATTTTTGCAAGCATGAAGCATGCACTGCAAGCACTGCTGGACCCAGTTGCATCCCTTTTGATGTCAACAGTAATTTTGACACTGAGTTCAATAGACACCTGTGACGAAAGGTGGCCTGATATTGCAGTTTAGTTAGTGCTGCCACTTGTTAGAGAATCTGGGCTAAAACTTACCACCTGAACTTCCCTCTTCTCCTGTATGATCCTTCCACATCAGTTCTAAAATATTTGAATGTTACATTTATTACTTTGTGGACCATTATGGATCTTTACAATTAACAGGAGACCATATAGATGTCTTTAACATAATTTTTTATGACCTACTAGCCATGAGAAAGGTAGCTTTTTCCTTGGTAATTAGAGAAAGCAATGTGCTAAAAATGTAAAGGCTATTTTGATGCAGCATCTTCGTGCTATCTGGCTTGT